>NC_091126.1:39285748-39585748 GCF_040183065.1 Periplaneta americana | reverse complement strand
TACACCACACTGCAGTAAGAACCACTGACAGAACCTAACTCGTGCAGGGTAATCTGCTGGTGACAGGGCCTGTACACGTTGCAAATGATAAGGATACAATAGATACTCTTTCAACAGTCTCCAGACAGTCGTATGAGGAACATTGACTTGCAACGCTACCCTTCGTGTGCTGATAGAAGGAGTCATGTTCACAGCTTCCAGAATCTCCTCCTGTACTTCTGGAGTTGTAGATCTTGGTCGTCCTCTTCCCAAACCAGAAGAGTTAAATTTTCCATACTCGCACAGACGGTAATGGAGACGTACAAATGTCTTCCGATCTGGACATTGTCGCTGTGGTTATCTCTCCTGGTACAAGCGACGAGCCAGCGCAGCATTGCCGTCCGCCTTACCGTACATGAAGTGTATCTCTGCCAGCTCTTGATTTGAATACATGTCGCACAGTCTAACGCCTACACAACACTGAATGTAACCTTCGCCTCGGAATGAACTGTCAGAGTGCCCTCTTAATGTCTCCTTTGACGGCAACCACCTGCGGAAAGAAAAACGTTCCGGTGAATTTCAATGTTGTGAGGGCCATAACTCGGAAATAAGGCATTTCCGGACACATGTCGTAATGAACTATTTTGATTGTCTACATGTGGGAAATACATACCTGAAATTATGCCCCGTATTTTTGAAACACTCTGTATATGGTGTCATTTTATCCTGAACCATCTCATTATTATTCAGTCTCAATCTATCGATACCGTAATATTATTTGTTTCTGAGGGAACATTTGAACTAGAGAGACATTCTACCATCAGCATTAGCTATATTAGTTGAAATCTCGAGATCACGGTATGGATAACAAAAAAGAAAGTATCAGGTACGTCACATTCCTATGCTATTTACACTGTAAAACCTATCATGAAGTGGTGCACTCTTTCAAACAATGTAAGAGCCTGTATGTGACGGGAGCGTTTAGATATAAACTATTTCTTTACAAAAAGACAAAAAGTCTTATGAAATGTAATTTCGCTCTTATTTCGCAGAAACATATATTACGCAATTTTAATTCAATTTCGCATATTATGGCATATTAAAATACTACTACATAAACACACTTAACTTGATTTCAAACATGAAATTACTTATTTGGACAGCATTCGGACATAGGCTATTTCATGTTTATCCTGACTGCGAAATTCTACCATCTCGAGGATGATTTTTTTTTACAATTTACAATTTATTTACAATTTACATTTGAATTTACATTTGGATAGATACCCGAAATGAGCATATGCTCGTGCTCGGGTACAGTCCAGTAGTCTACATAAATTTTACAGGGTTCAAATAATAATGCTGATGATATAAAATAATAGTAACAATAATAATAATAATAATAATAATAATAATAATAATAATAATAATAGAATAATCGTGACAGAAATTATACAAAGATTGTAATGCAAAATAATTCATTAATAATAATAATAATAATAATAATAATAATAATAATAATAATAATAATAATAATAGTGGTAAAACAAAAATATTTACAATAATAAAATAAATACTAAGACGGATAAAATAAAATATAAAACCACTAGCGAGAGTTAACACAACTTAAATAAGCATATAATAACCGGAAAAAATGCCAAACTCGAAAATCAACAGAAAAGTTCGTTGTATCGCAGACGACAGCAACCGCCGTATTGACATTGTGTTGTGCATTAATGGTAGTAGTGGGGAGCTGAAAGTCTACGTTACTGCCGTTCTCTACGAATCTTCTCGTACAATCATGGGAAGTTAATGCTGTAAAAACAAAATGTCTACGAGTCAAACTGTTCAATATTACCAGGATAAATACAAATAATACTGAAATATATTAATCGAGTTTCAGTTATAGATCTCTCCTTTTGTGCAAGAGGTATCATATCAAAATATTTTATGAATGGCGGGGAAAATATAAATTTCAATAATTTTCTAGTGACAAGTACAATTAAGTGTATCTGTGGCTATGCTAAGGAATCATTTATTGGAGATATACACTGTTATTAATTAAGAAAATGATCTATTTATATTTATTACAATGTTTTATCTTATATGTTACATGCATCAGATAAATACAATAAAAATTAGTACTATATAATGCTAGTAACACTTAAAAAAAATTATAATAAAAATTATCAAATATCATACAAACATTTTCACTTTATTTTTAAACTTAAGAATGTGTAAATTGCTTAGGTCTGGATTATTTTTCAATACTGAATTGTATACTCTTGGTCCATAATTCCTACTGTGTCTTAATCCAGCTGTAGTGTGGCATTCAGGTTCTGGCAAGAGAGTTGGGACATTTCTTCCGGTGTTGTGTATATGTTTTTCAGTTATAAAATTCATTCGATTTTTGTGAAAATAAGTTAGTAATGTATGTTTATATATTTGCTCAATTTTTAGTACTTGGAATTCGGAATAAATAAATTGTGTCGGATAATCAAGTGGTTTATGCAGACAAATTTTGATGATACGTTTTTGTAGTGATATTAATGGAGTTAAGATAGTCTTTGTCATTCCACCCCATCCTATTATTCCGTATTGAATGACTGATTGAAACAAGGCTAGATAAACAACACGGAGAACATAGATCGCATATATGCACGAAGGGTTACAAAGTTGTGAATGATGATGTAATACTTCTGTTAACTACAGAGGCTATTCACATATTGAATTATGAAAGCGAAAATGGACCACCTGTTATTGGAAAAACAATTCAAGCGAAACCCGCAGTATATATGGTTTCTGGATCATGAATCGAAGAATCGCTGCCGGAATCGAACTTCGGCCTGTGAGATGGATGCCTGAACCAGAGCTCGCATCTTGAGGTACTTGTGAAGCAGCCACCACATTCATATACAAGTGTCCTCGCTCGCTCGCTCTCTCTCTCTCTCACTAGCACAGTCATCACCCCGAGGTCTTTCGCGAGACAACAGACAACACTCGTCAAACTCCGCTCCGAACCACTTCTCCGCAGCTGCTATCGGCTGGACCATCATGAAATTTTCATGCAATGCAATTTCACTCGGCAGTGTTGCTATTTTTTCAACTTGTACCACGCTCAGCCGTAACACAGCTTTGTTTCTGCTGTGGGATTCCCCTCCCTTCGCCCCCCGCCTCCCGCTTTCCCTCCCGTCGCCCGTCAGTGCTTTTATTCCATCTCCAGCTGCAATATGTAAAAAACGTTTCCCTTCTCGGTGGAAGCGAGAGCGGCGGCTCCCTGCGGAACCATTACGTCTCCCAAGTACTTCCTAGCCTGACAATCCCGCACAAAGATCCGCCAGCAACTTGGCAACCGCCCGCCCTAGTTTTTATGCGCCTCGTAATCTGATAGTCCGCACATAAAACAGACAAATCCATAAGTGTAAATATTAAGCACTAAACGCGCTCTGACAGCGGGCGACACGCTTTAAACCTCTGCATTTTAGAGTCGCACAATTCTAGACAGAAGTAAAAATGGACGGTGCCACTCTCACAAGGGGTATGGGAGGCAGTTCAAAGGGTAAGCCTTCAAAATCTTACACCGAGGAGAGTGGCTTCTCACGAAAATTCAAGTGGTGCGTTTCAATTAGTATTCTGAAATGTTCGAACATGAGAGAGGCAACCAAGACATTGAAGACATAGGGTGGAATTCATAGTCGTCACTTATAAAATGAGTGAACCCTTAAGTAATAAGTGTTTGCTTATAATAAGGGAACCCTTAAGTCAATTCCGAATTCATAGACAACACTTATTTTCACGTAATGAGTGCTCACTTACAGGTACCGGACATGACGTCATAACAAAAGCTGACTCTCATTGAACTAATCGAAATCAGCTCTGCATGTGGAGTTGCTATAACAACGAGTTATCAATATTATTGTACTGAATAAGTTATATACAGCAATTTGATAGGGAAGAAAGTAGTGCAAAGAATAAGGGTGCGAGTGTAAGTGGAAATCTAGTATGTGAAAGTGAAAGCTTGGGGGGGAAAAATAAAAGGGGAATAGAAGAAGAAATAAATAGAAAGAAAGACAAAGACAGAAATAAGGCAGAGACGAACAGTAAAGAAAGGTCAGAACTTGCGACAGTTGAGGATTTAGCAGAGGTATTAGATATGATTAACAAATGTGGGGATGTGATCAAAAAGTGCAAGTAAAGTGAAACTGGAGAGGATCGAGAAGTATAGGGGAGAGAGAAAGTGTATAAGCAGATGTGTAAAATAAAATATAAGTACTTATAGGAAGTGAGAATAGTGACAAAGGATTAGGTGTAAGCAGAATAGTGAGAAAGTGAAAGTGACCGCAAATAGGAACGAGTGAAAATAGTGGGAAAGGGTTAAGAGAAGTGAACAAGTGACAGCATAAAATTAGTACTAACATTTGAACGTTGGAACAGTTAAAAAAAAAAAGGTCAAATAATTCAATATAATAATTTATAGAGAAAAATTGAAATGGAGATTTTAGTGAATAGTAGTTAGAGGAAAAAGGGGTGTGAAAAGAGTATATAATATTAGATATATTAGGATTAATGAACAAATAGAGAATAGTGAATGAAATGTAGAAGAAATACTGAAGGGGAGGTTAACCAAGTAACAAAAAAGGTACATAGTGTAATTGGGAGTATATGTGTAGACGTGTACTGCAAATAATATGTTATTGTAATAATATGTTAATAGTGGCACCGGATACAGAAATGTGAGGTGCACCATTACACGTAAAGAAGTGCTGTGAAGAAATATATATCATATCATATCATATCATATCATATACAGCAATTTAATAACATAGTGTTATATCAACTCTGTAAATTGCCAATTATAGCTACATTTTACTTTTTTGGCTATTATATCTATACTTAACTCTTTTTAAAATATTTGTATTTGGTATTTTTTATTTATATCTAGATCTGTCTTTTTTATTTAGGTAGTATCTATTTGTTTTTTTTATTATTAATTTGTAATTTGTAATTACACTTGTATCTGTTTTATCTCTTTTTTCCTGTTATATGCAATTCTATGTTTCTTTAACAATGTCTATTGTAATTGGGGCTTTTCCCTGTTATAGACAGAAATAAATAAATAAATTAATGAAAAAATAAATAAATTAATTAATTAATTAATAATAAACAAGTATATAATTAAGTACAGGTAAGTAAGTAAATAAATGAGTAAATAAATAACGATCAATTTGGCTAGAGCAACAACTTCGAATTGATCTGAAAACGATATCGCTTCTTAAATTCCAGTTCACTATACATTTCCAGAGGATTCTCCATGTCTCTAATATATCTTTTTGGGACACGCATATTTTCCTCATTTCATTCAACAAAATCCTCAAAATCATTCTCAGTATCCATTTTGGAAATGAGTAGTCACTTAAGGGTACAGATCAGCTCACTTAAGTAATCACTCATTATGTGAATGAGGAACAACTATGAATTAGAAATGAGTATAAGTAACCACTTAAGGGTGCACTCATTTACAAGTGACGACTATGAATTCCGCCCTACGTCTTTTTTATATGAAAAACTAATCACAAGATGTGTTAAAATACTTAAGCGGTTAAAACATGAGTGGAGGACAGAGAATATTTGTACAGTAGCGTGTAAATTAATCCGAACACGACATATTTTTACATTTTCTGTCATTGTTGGCCTCACAGCTGCTCATACCGCTTTAATTGACATCTGTAGTACGTGTAATTCCATTGTTGAAGGTCTGTCGTTATTATTTCTTTTATTATATGTGACATTTTGCCTGTCGTTTTGCACTTATAAGCATTTCAGTTGTGTTGAAGACTTAATACTGCAATCCTGTGTACATTCTGTCGTCTTCACAAATGGATACAACTCCACGAAAACGGCCTAAAATTATAACATTTGCAGAGCATTCTCCTATGACACAGAGGCAAATTGCTGCAGAATGTCACATCGGTTTGGCTACTGTTAATTCGATCATAAAACGATACAGGGAGACTGGATCCATCACACCCCAGAAAAAAGGAAACTGTGGCCGGAAAAGAAATACTTCACCTGCAGATGATCGTTTAATTGTCAGGAAAAGTAAATTAAATCCTAGAATAACTGCTGTCGACTTAACCCGCGAGTTAATGGCTACCATTGGGGCGAATATTCACGTCACAACAGTGCGGCGTAGGCTTTCGGAAGCTGGACGAAGGGCTCGTAAGCCTATTAAGAAGCAACTGCTAACCCCTGTTATGTGCAAAAAAACGCTTAATGTGGGCAAAATTACATCAACACTGGACGGTGAATGACTGGAAGAATGTACTTTTTTCCTATGAGTCTCATTTCGAGGTCCACGGCCACCGTGTTTCTTACGTACGGAAAGGATCCGAAAAATTAACAGCAGCTCATCTCCAACAAGCACCCAAATACCCCCCTAAAGTAATGTTCTGCGGTTGTTTTACACATGAAGGGCCTGGAGCATTAATACCTATCAAGGGAATGATGAATTCTGACAAATATATTCACTTATTGGAAACCAGAATCGAACCCCAGCTGTAAAAATCATTTCCGGATGGCAGAGGTGTGTTCCAACAAGACCTGGCACCATGCCATACGTCTCGAAAAACTACAGAATTCTTCAACAAGAAGAATATTCAGGTACTCCCCTGGCCAGGCAACTCACCCGACATCAACCCCATTGAGAACTTGTGGTCAATTTGCAAAAGAAGAATGCAAAAATTGGATTGTTCTACAAAGGAAAAGATGATTTCTGCCCTCATTGGTGTATGGTTTCGCGATGAAGAAATGAAGAATATTCGTGGGAAATTAGTGAAATCCATGCCAAATCGTCTCAGAGCTGTTATTAGGAACAAGGGAGGCCACATAGATTACTGAGGTATGTCTTAGATCCTCTTTTTAATCCCGTTTGTGTGTTTTTGCATAAATAATTACGTTGTTCGGATTAATTTGCACGCTACTGTATAACAAGGTGGAACAAATCCGACATATTTTCCGTCTTGCAGGTACCTGTACGTTAGCATGTGCTATTCACTGATCTTGAGTAAAATTATTGTTGTTTTCTATTTTGCAAGGATTCGTATTTTTCGGTTGGGGTTAAGTACCCCTACGCTAGTGGGGGGGGGGGAATTCAAAACAAAAGTCTCAGTCAAAAGTTGGTCGCTCCTTCAAAAAGTTAGGGGACCACTGTCCGCTACTAAGAATCTTGCTTACGTTGATTCCACATAGAGGTGGCTTACACAAGGTAACATTTTACATTCTTCGACGCTGTGATTGCTCCTTTGCAAACTGCACGGAAACCAATTTATGAACAACTTCACCTTTTTGCTCATGACAGGGAGAAAGTTAGCACAGAACCCGAACCAGTCGAAGAAAAAGTACGCGAAAAGGTAGATGATGTTCTCCAGAAGAACCCTGGACTTATCGATCTCACTGCAGCAGCGAATGTTTTGTCGGGAATGTGTAAGAAAATGGGAAACTGTAACTTTCCAGTACAAACAATTCCAAAATTGGAGAATGCTCCTACTACATCAGTAGGCGTCAAGCTTTCGTTTTGCCTGCAAACTCGTGCAAACAGACAAAAATTGCAAAATGTCTCTCGAAGTTTTAGAAAGTTGCTAGTTGTGTATTGCGCCTGCAATTATGAAAAGTACAAGTGGTTAAAATGAATGAATGTGAATGTAAATTACGATATAAGGTCACAGTCTACTATATACAGTCACGAAGCTTGAGTTTTGAGGGTGCTAGAAACAATAGACTGTGACGGTACTATTTTGCATTGCCTGTAATGAGGCGATATTAGCGATCCTAGTGGTGAGCAACTACCTAATGTTTGCATATTTACTACGTATTGAGCTTCGCGACTGTATATACTAGACTGTGATAAGGTGCTTTAGTTTTTAATTATCATTGCTCACTTTCACTTTAGTTCAGCAATATTTATAGAGACATCTAGGCAAATAGGCCTACGATATTTCTCAAGGCAATTTATATAGGACAGGGTTTTTACAAGTCATTTAATACTCAACTAATAGCAGTAGGTATGAGAGACATTTAGGGCCGTATTCATAGACATTTTTAGTGCGGGATTTCGGTGGATTATCAGCGTTTTTCGTATTCATAAACCAGTGTTAGCGATAGGATATGATTTGAATTCCGTACAAGTAACCAGTGGATAGCCGGGGCTAGCTTCGTACGCTCGTAGCGCGTGCTGCGAAATGTCTATGAATAGCACCCTTATTAATTAAACGTCCATTAATGTAATGAACGCTTAAAATTGCCAAATAGCCCCTGGTTAAGCATTTTTACGGTGCATCGATCTCGATTAGGACTTAAACAGGGGGTTAACCACGGTAATCTCCAACCAACTATAATCGAGCGTTTGAATGATATAACCAGTGATCAGTAGGCCAAGTAAAACAAAATGGCGGCCAGATCTACAGCTGATTTATTTCGAATAAATTTTATTGAGCTTCCTCCAACTGAAGGCTGCCTAGAAGACAAAACTTACCATAAAATTGTTGTTATAATGGAAAAAAAATAAAACAATGGTGAAGAAAAAGAATAAGAAATAGCACAATTAGAAATAATTGGAAAAGACTAAACAAAACATCATTAATTCCAGAAGAAACATAAAATTTCCTAATATCTATTAGCTATTGGATGATCACAGTCGTCTATTTAGCACTGGTTGCAAGACCCAACTTAAGTGAGCAGATCGCCATAGCAAAGAGCTAAATCTATATAACTGTAGAGATGGTTTGTTAGGATTTTTATAGATCCCTTCACTGCAGACATAGATACTTCAGTGACAAGAGTTTTTCCTAGACCAAACTGCTTGCAAAAATGCGCGAATCTTTTTGTGATGGTTCCTCTAGCCCCAATCAGTAATCCAATAACTTCCATCGACGTTAGATGATATTTTTCCTTATAATATGGTATAGTGGGGTCGTATATGTCGCATTTTTCCTGATGTACCTCAGCAGGTTATTATTGTACTTGGATTACTTGGATAGGAATTATGGTGAGCGTGAGGTTTCATTAGTGAAAAGAGAGAATTCATACAAGGAATTCTGTACCTTAGGACAAGATAATGGTGACCATCAAAACTGCAATTCTTAAAGTGCTTGTGGTTTTGGATTAATCTACTTGATGTAATTACAATTCACTATGTTACAGTGACATCTAGCACTTTTTGTTGTAGAACACAGAACTAGTTCATATGTATCCACACATTTAAAATGTCAAAAGAACGGTAACCAACAAAGCAAAATGGCCGGAAAACGGAAACTGTTTACAGATTGTTCAGAAGGGGAATTAAGCAATAATAATGCTGATATTTCTAGTGACCCTGGCAGCGATTATACAGAGTGTCCCATGTATCTTGTACGCCTATTATAACTTTTTGTTTGGATAGGTATTTGAATTTTTGTTTTTGAGAGTTATGTTAGAAAGAGCGGCTATCATGATTGTAAAGATTTGGTGCATGTAACTACATTATGGTACAAGATACATGTGACGTCATCAGTTTTTCAAATCGCACCACATACTTTAATCATTTTACATTAATACACACATTAAGACGAGTTCAAAAATGTATTACAATGTCACCTTCCCAATCAATAACAACAACAAAATGCAAAATTATTGCCATCAGAATGTGCCTTTTGTTGTGGTGCCCCATTCATCTTGTGCATTGATTTATACAAAACGAAAGACGACTGACGTCCGTACACGTCGTGTGTTGTGTGCTTGCTGTCTTAACATGTAAAAAAAACCACAACACCTGTCGACGCCACAATCCACGTATAGTGGCCTGCACGTTCCGGACCTGTAGCCACTCGACTTCTTCTTGTGGGGAACTGTAAAGGACAGTGTGTACCAGAACATTCTGACAACACCAGACGACATTCAGCAACGCATTCGACAGGCTTATGTGTCCATTCAGCCAGCAACATGCCGGGCACGTCATACGGTCTTTCGGGGAACGCCTTCGAATGTGCTTTAATGTGAATGGTCACCATTTGGAACATCTTCTGTGACTCTCAAAGCATAACATTATTACATTGGAAGTACGTTTTTGTTTCGTTTTGTTGTTGTTATTGATTGGGAAGGTGACATTGTGATACATTTTTGAACTCGTTTTAATGTGTGTAATCAATGTGAAATGATTAAAGTATGTAGTGCTATTTGAAAAATTGATGACGTCACGTGTACCTTTTACAATAATGTAGTTACATGCACCAAATCTCCACAGTCATATTAGCCCCTCCTAACATAACGCTCAAAAACAAAAATTCCAATACCTATCCAAACAAAAAAGTTATAATAAGTGCACAAGATAAATGGGACACCCTGTATTCCAGCTTCATCACAGTCATCTAAATCAATGGGGTTAAGGAAAAGAATACATGGCATCAAACAAGTAACCTTAACATCACATTGCATATATAATAAATTATAATTATATTATATTGAAACTGAAGACAATAACAGAAAATTTTTCTCAAATTTGTAATAATTTAGTCTATATTTTAAAATAAAATACGGCATTTTAAGTATTTTTATCTTAATATTATTCATGTAATTATGGGGTTAACATTGTACAGGAGGATTATGATTAATTGTATCTCAACATCTATGCTAGACAGACAAAATCTGCGGCATTAAGTCGTCCAATATATCAAGATTTTGTGTGTGTGTTACAGGTATTGTAATTTAGGGGTGCTGCTGCGACAATGGTGTCTATGCAGGAGAGAGCATAGTGTGTTTTGTGGTTCCATGAATCACGGTCACCTATTACAGTACAGCGACAGTTCCGAAGGGAGTATGGTCGAGATTCGCCAGATGTGAGAAGCATCAAAGGAAGGTATGAAAACTTTAAAGAGACTGGCAATGTTGGTGACAAGACAAGAAGTGGTAAACCTGCATTGAGTGACGAAACTGTTGACGCCGTGCGTACAGCTTTTCAACGCAGTCCGCAGAAATCGACGGAAATGCAGCCATTATACACAAAAAGACTCGATATATTGGGCCAATTATGCCACAGGTTTTATTTGCCTATCTAGCATAGATGTTGAGATATAATTAATCACAATCAGGCAAAGACTTTATATTCGCCCTGTATTGCCCGAAAATATGCTGTAATTTATTTGTGGGTTACCATTACATTGACAAAAAATTTAGATGTGGTATCCAATTTAAACGTGCTTGTTGTTTAGAAATTTGTCACTTATTTGTACAGAATGAAAACAATGTAGATATTCATTCCATAAGACAGTAAGTTTCTACCAAGTAAAATCAGAATGAAGTTGAAAGTCTAGAAGTTAATGATCTTCCCAGGAGTGCTAATGTTCAGAAAGCTGAAAAATCGCCATGTGAAAGAAAGAGGAATAGTCATGTACAATTGAAGATAAACGAAAGAAAATATAAAATAAATATTGGTCTTCGTTATGAATATATATGTAGAAAACCAGTTGAAGTTGCAGAAGTAGGGTCACCCTGCAATTCTTCTAATTCTGTGGCAGGGAGGAAAAAGGTCTTAAGTAAACATTTTATATTTTTCAGGAGAGCAGTAGAAAGACTGAAATTGGTATCAATTATAGAGTTTTTTAATTGAGAGGTTTTTCCTGGATATTATTTGTTGTGAAACTTGGACTCTCACTCTGAGAGAGGAACATAGGTTAATAAGGGTGTTTGAGAATAAGGTGCTTAGGAAAATATTTGGGGCTAAGCGGGATGAAGTTACAGGAGAATGGAGAAAGTTACACAACGCAGAACTGCACGCATTGTATTCTTCACCTGACATAATTAGGAACATTAAATCCAGACGTTTGAGATGGGCAGGGCATGTAGCACGCATGGGCGAATTCAGAAATGCATATAGAGTGTTAGTTGGGAGACCGGAGGGAAAAAGACCTTTGGGAATGCCGAGACGTAGATGGGAGGATATTAAAATGGATTCGAGGGAGGTGGGATATGATGATAGAGATTGGATTAATCTTGCACAGGATAGGGACCGATGGCGGGCTTATGTGAGGGCGGCAATGAACCTTCGGGTTCCTTAAAAGCCATTTGTAAGTAAGTATTATTTGTTTATATTTCTTCTAAAATAGGTAATGTTGCTCATTTAACAATTTTCTTGGTTATTTCCAAAAATAGCCGCACTTAAGCCCTTTTAAGACTAGAACCCAAACTGAGTAAAAGGGACTATTTAAACATAAGACCTTTTCCATGTAAAAATAAATGAGAAATGTAAATTATTAGGAATGTAAAATGGGTCTTAAACAATTACAAGACATTTTACCTGGTGCTTAAAGTTTTAAAAGGAAAGGGCATCAGTATGTGATAAAATGGCTAAAATACAATTTAGACCTTTTTAATACGGAGGCATGGAAATTAAACATGTGATGGTTTGTAAGGAATAAAGTATTAAATATTCTTAAGGTCTTTATTCTGTGTGTGCTCGATTCAAAAAGTACTTAGGACATTTGGTAACGCTCTTTAAATCCAGTCAGGAGTCTTATTGGACTTTAGCCATTTTACCAGATTGTAGAGAACTGTTTCCGCTTTCAGAATATCTAAAAATCTCATTTTCACAAAAAATTGACTTAAGACCTCTTTCCTTCCGGCCACAGAATTAGTGACCCACATTGATTCCTGATGAAGGGACGTGATGTGATCAAGACAGCTTTAGTTGCGAAGAAAAGAACAATTAAATATCCGTATGTTTCATAGTTTGCTTCAAAATCAATACTTCATATGAAAACTCATATGTACATTTGAAAATGGCTTTCCAATTGTATTAAAAAAGTATACAAAATGAATAAAATGTACTAAAATCATATTTTGTTTTTATTGAGAAAGCATGTAAAAGAAAATTAAAAAAAAAACTCCATGAAGTGCAGACGAGAAATCGGTAACCCTAATTAAAATATAATTTGCATTGTTCTCTTCTACAGTATATTTTATATAGTAATATATTAATTCATGGTCATCAGCAACCTCTGCTTACAAAGTCTAAAACTGTAATTTAATTTGTGCATATAATTAAAACTCTATACATTCAATTTGTAATTGTAGGGTAGCAAATATTGAACATTAACGTTCATTTTTCTCGAATTCAGCAATATGTTGGTTACTATTACCTTGCCTTAATACAGAATTATGTGACAGATAATTTCAGGAAGGATTTCGTTTATCAAAATCTACAGTGTCATCTCTTCCGCAACAAATGTATCACTTGGAATAATCCACAAACAGTATTATTTCTCCCATGAATCAGCTGCTTAAATTACGATTCTATGCAACTGATATTTTCAGCACCTAGGTATTTTAAGACGAAAACTCGAGTCTCTCTTTTCCTATATCCCAGGCTAAACGAAGAAATATTATGGATATAGAACAGTTTCCTGGTATAATTGGGGCCCTGGATTGTACACAAATTCCTACTAAACTTCATCCTTTTCCTTTATGGATGTCCAGTTTTTTTAATATAGCATATTATAACTTTTGTTTCTACTTTTAACCATACACCCGTCAACAATGCGACTTTTATTCTCAATTATTCACCCTACAACAATGGATATTCCACTCAACACAGCAACACAGTAGTCGTTATTGCACTCCACCGAACGACAATGACAATACACATGTATTATTGAGAACAACAATATACTCCTAGTTTCAACTAATGTTCACAAATCACTATGTGCAGAACCAAACTATCAGTTCTCAGTTCACAGTTCGTTTGCCTTGACTAGTTCTTCTAGCTCACTCAAGTTCACTGTACGTCGAACCCCAAGCCTTTGAGATACAGTTCACTACACATCGAATCCAAGCCTTCCAGATGCGGTTCCCTGCAGTTCGAACCCAAGCTCCGGATACGTCGCACTCGCCTGGATACTGCCACAGTTACGGACGGACTCACTCAAGTTCACGGCACGTCGAACTCAGGTCCACCTTGCTCGCTGCTGTCCAAGACTTGAAGACTGACTGAAGACTTAAGGCTGGTTCACAACAAACCGGGAATGGAAACGACAATGGAAACGACAACGAGAATGTATTTAAATGTGAGCTTTCACAATTAACTATTGTGAAAGCTCACATTTAAATACATTTATTTTAACATTATTTCCGTTCTCGTTTCCGTTCCCGGTTTATTGTGAACCAGCCTTAACTGACTTTTGTCGGCAACTCATGGTGTTATTTATCACGAACATCTAGAATGTTCTGTGTCGCGAAGCTCCTGGACCTCCACAACAATCGGTCTCTAGATGCTTCTTTCCGTCCAGTCACAGTCGCTTTTTCTTCCCCCTCACTCCGCTCCGCAGCTAGTGTCAGGGGTTCGTGTTTCCGTTTTCCCGCGCTTTCCTTGTCGCTGGATGCGCGCGCAACCAGACGCGGCCAGAACGTTCCAGACGGGTGCCACAATATTAATTAGGATTAGGGCTACTCATATTTAAAACTCGTAATGAAGTCCATCAATATTTTAGAATCGCTTTGGGATATAATCATTTTCGCTCTCAATTTTTCATTTTGTACGATTTTACCATAACAGCACTGAAAACAAAGAAATGCAGCCCGCAAACATAACAGCGTCCAAATACAAACAATTGCAGTGCGAAAACGTAGGACAGTTCGTTTTTATGTAGAACGGAGTAAATGGAGTCGTTTTAAACGTTAACTATTTTCTTTGCAGAGGTATGAGTGCTTTCATATCACCAATTTATAGAAAAAGTGTAGGCCTATCATCACGAACTTGAGCCTAGTTAAGTGAGATGTCAGCCAACAGTGTTTAAGTAGGCTAACCAGTGATTATGAATGATGCACAGAAATTACATTTTAACCATGGTCACTTTTAACCGTGGTTTCGTAACCCTTAATTACTATGCACTTTGCCATCACTGTATGAAAGAGAAATCACAAACTCTTGAACAGCTGAAGAATTGCATTAAGGACGTCTGCAAGATTTTGGACAGAAATACTGAGTTTTGTCCCAGTTTTTGCCAATGTTCCACACAGACTCCATCTAGACTATGTGTTAATGCAGAACTAAAACAATTTGAACACAAAAGTAGTGAAATAATGTAAGTAACTATCACAGAATATAAATGTGTAAGAAAATTAATTAAATTAAGCTAAAATAAATTAAATTAAATTAAAAGTGACTTCTGCACCACACCATATAAGTGTAATTGTATTCATAATCTTGTAGTTGTAATCCCCAGGTAGAGGGGAAGAGAAGGCCTGATGGCCTTATCTCTACCAGGTTATATATAGGAAAATTAGTTAGGAACATTAAATCCAGACGTTTGAGATGGGCAGGGCATGTAGCACATATGGGCGAATCCAGAAATGCATATAGAGTGTTAGTTGGGAGACAGGAGGGAAAAAGACCTTTGGGGAGGGCGAGACGTAGATGGGAGGATAATATTAAAATGTATTTGAGGGAGGTGGGATATGATGATAGAGACTGGATTAATCTTGCAGAGGATAGGGACCGATGGCGGGCTTATGTGAGGGCGGCAATGAACCTTCGGGTTCATTAAAAGCCATTTGTAAGTAAGTAAATGACATTTTCACATAGAACAAATTACATCATATATCTGTGTTGTTTGGGTAAAGGGAGATAAGTCATAAAAATGAGTTTGGAGATAAATGAAAATTAATCTTCGGAGCCTTATTGCAAATAATTTTCTACACAAATAAAACCCATCAACTGCTAGTAGCTAGTGTTTGATTTTTGGACACTCATTTGTATACCTAATTTAACTTGTGTTTCCATGTGGGGAATAAAATTCCATCTGCACAAAAAAAGACGTGTCCCCCTTTACCCGAAAACTACAGATATAACATAGGCTAATTTGAGTCACAGTGTTTGGCAAAGTCAGTACCAAGTGTTTTTTTAATAATATATACGAGTACAAAAGCCTACATCACTATTTTACTTACAAGTTCTATCCGCTGTCCAGCCTGGATATACTACATATCACTAGGTTATTGTGCCTGCCCTCCCATTTTAATTTCCTTTCCTGCTTCCCTGCTAGAGGTCTCTAAGGTCTCACAAGACATTCTGAAGAGACGCACGCCATCACAAGATGTTCGTCTGAAGAGAGATTAGTTCGCACAGCAGGCGACTTGGGGAGGGAAGAGATGGCCGGTAAATATTGTATACAGATCTTCAGATCAGAAACAGCTCTTTTTATGTTCTGTAAATGCATGTCGCGAGTCCCATGGCTGTGCTTCTTTTACGAAGGCATCCATGCTAACGGCTGTATTATGCCGCAACAGCAAATGGTACTACAGTATTGGTACGGAGAAATTGCATCCTTTAGTTTTAGTTCAGCAGCGTTCTATATAACCGTAATCTTCTTTCAAGTGTTAGGGTGTATGTTTTGCGGCATCATACTTCTGTTTATCGTTTCTGGGGCGGGCAATTGATTTCGTTTCCTTTCCCCTCGTCTTTCGTTTTGCTTGTATTTTGTGTGTATCAGTAGCTATTCCATTTTCAGCCGTTCTATTTCAGACTTGAAGTTACATCTAAACTTTCATTTATTATTGAATCAATTAGGCCACAAGACTGCTTGCTCCAGAGGTCTGCATCGGACGTTTTCGCTCGAGCGCCAAGTAGTTCATAGCATAACCCGATAGGTAGCGCACATGCATTATGGGTAAAATTGTCGCGAGCGATAAATCCTCGAACGGTATAAGCCGAGCGTTAGACATTCGTTCTTGTTACAGTGATGAACTGTCTAGGAACATCATAGATGTTTATCATTTCAAAACTTTGCAGTGTTTAACTAACCTCTCCATAGTACAACTACAAAACTTGCTTTAAAATGTAATATAAAATGTTGTAGGCAAATGTTTTTCTTTTTCCACACAGGAGTGATTTTGTTTTTGCCACATCTGATAGATGTTATTGGGTGTAAATGTAATTATTACAAACGGAGAATATAATCACGATAATGCAAGAACAGTATCAAGTTTTCTAGTAATAATAATAATAATCTCTAATAAATAATTAGTGTATCAATCTTTGCGTCTGTAACAGTTGTGCAGCATGATTATTCGTTTTGTTATATTTTCTGTGACATTATCTCTGTACAAATATTGTCATTAATCTACTACTATATCAATAATATTTAGTAAAACGTTTCTACATTGTCGCAGTATATAGGCCAGTATGGACCTATCATATTATATTATATTATGTAGTAAGTCAAATATAGAGTAATTATTAATTTAAAAATAATAACTGTATATCGAAGTTTTTCACAGTATTTTATTTATAACTTCATGTTCCTGTTTTGGTACGTTCCATTAGATTGTTCCATTAGACGTTTGTCATAAACGCAGAAAATAAAGCCTTATTTTTACCATGTGAGCAAAACATATGTGTATCTTATCTGTCGCCTTCCATACAAGATAGGACATGTCGGTGAGGTGACCTTGTACTGTGCTTCTATTTATTACGAGGGTATCACGACCGATCTTATCTCATTCGAGGGTGCGAAATTCGACTGAGTTCAAGCGAGAGATTTAAATCCAATGCAGCACTGGCTTTCTCTTAGTTTAACAAGCATTACTCATGCACTTAGCGGCTAGGAAGTGGTTCGAATTCCAATTTCGTTGATTAGCTGGTTGGGCTTTTGTCTGAATGTTCTCCAATTATAAGACGACTGTCAGACAAATCGATAGCAGGTAATTTCATGGTGAATCACTGATCACGTCTAATTGTCAAGATTTCCTTGTTAAAAGAGATATAAAAATTAAAATATAAAATTATTGTTTTAGAAACACTTCATTGAGAAAAGAAACTACTTTTAGCAAGGTCTACATGCATTACATTTGTTTCTCTTTCTTTGGTTCCATGAACAATACATCGGTTGTAAACCAGTTGCTAATCAGTGTCATTAAAACCAATTACTAATCTATCTGCACAACGTTGCGCTTTATTTTTCGTGTTTAATTGGCAAAATACTTGCAAGAGTGTGTGTGTGTGTGTGTGTGTGTGTGTGTGTGCAAGAAGTTATTTTATCGGTCATCTCTAACATTGGCACAGGTAAGTGTGGCAGTTCTGTTTCATTTTAAATGTTTTGTCATTCAGGGACAATATGAGTGAAATTTTGGTTATTTTTCGAGAAAACCCTCATTTCTCTAGTAAAAAGAATTTCAGTGATTTTCTTTCATTTATAGGGTAGCCTAATTTTATCTATAGTGATCTCACTAGAGGTTTTCATTTATCTAGAAAAAATGAAAACTCGAAGGGATTTAATTGGCTATTACAAGATTAGAAGAAAGAATATGAAGATTAGAAGAAATAAAGTACTCTAATACAATAAAATATTAACTGACTTACTAAAATCCTATTTCACTAATGTTAGCTTCACCAAAAACCTTTGAACGGGGCCGCCATTTTCAGTTGACTGTTTAAGCGGTAAACAAATGATGATCACAAAACATGTTTTATAGTACCGTAAAGAATTTGCAGTTTGAAATGTTGGCAAAGAAAAAACAAATGGTGGGGAGATGATAAAAACAAGTATATAAGGATTTGAAGAAATAAAGACTCTAATACAACAACATAGATATGAATTCACTTTTTAAAATTCTATTTCAATAATGTCTCCTTCACCTAAACTTTTGAACGGAGCCGCCATTTTCAGTCGACTATGTGGGAAACAAATGACGATCGCAAACATGTTTTATAATACCGGAAAGAATTTGCAGTTTGAAATGTTCTACTTTTTCTACTATAAATTCCAGCACCACCAAGAAAGGGATTTGAATTCGGACCGCCAGGTTGGAAGATCAGCAAGTAGCGCAGAAATGAAAAAGCGTCCGGTAAAAACTCAATAATATCAAACAATTAAGAAACCCGCCAGTAATTTTTTTCTTTAACATTTAATTGACTATCTGTTCAATTCAGCAGCAATACACAAATATTTAGAATACTCTCAAGCTCGATAGAGTTTCCCGAATTGGACGAAATATAATAGTAATATACGTTACAAGAGCGGTATGTTGACGTTTTCATGTTCGAGGAAAAGATTGAAAAAGCGAAACGTAGTTGAGCTTTTTTCATTTCCGAGAACATGAAAACAAACATACCGCTCGTGTATCGTACATTATTTTGTGCGAAGATCGTTTATTACATACCTGAAAGACGAATTTCTAATTAGTTGCAATGAAATCTCCATCTTGGTTTCTGTTTAATGACGGCAACTTCGGAACACCAAAATATCTTTCTTCCACATTGTTGCTGTAAAATATTTTCTGTGTTTACTATAGTCCAGCAGGCCGTGATATACGTCTGTCTTTTTTTTTCCCCCAGTCTATAAATGCGAACTTAAAACAAACGGTAAGTTTATATAATGATTTTCATTTTAATATTTTAACAATATTATTTATATAACATATTGGAGTAATAACATCGGCATCTGGAATCTCGTTGATTTTTTCACGGCTTCCTTAATGTTACTTGTATCAGGAATGCAATAAGTTTCGTGGAGTAGTAGCCTTTACTTAATTTTTGCAAATATTTAAAAATAATAATTAACATTGTAATTTAGGTGAAATTGCAGTGGTAAGTTTCCAATTTATAGTTATTACTATGTTAAACGTCTCTAAAAATAATATGTTAAAAGCCTAAAGCAGTAAAATGAATGTCGCGCTTAAGCGGTAAGAAGAGGGAAATTGTTATGTGTGTTACGTTGGGAATACTGAATGTGGTATTTCACACTTACCGCGTATTGGTTCTGTGCGGAAAACAAGCAAATACGCACGATCTCGCACAAAACTCTTTACACGTATGTAATTTCATCTGTTCCATAAGGAAAATGCAATTATTATCCAAAGAGAACGATCAATGCACTTAGAATTATTTGGGACGCTGTCTTGTCGAGATAAAACAATCACCTAATTGAACAGCTAATGTGCTTAAAAATTTACGATGCTGTCTGTTCTGATAAGCATTAACAATGTCCCAATTGAGCAAGCCATATACTTGAAATATTAAAGATGCTATTTGTGTCTCGATATTGACGAAGGTATCGGAAGGAACTGGAGAGCACTGTGTTAATGTTGTAGCGGCATTATATTCTCAGGTTGATTGTAAGCATACACATGTACAAATTCAGTATTTTCAGTCTGATGACATGATCACATCAAGCTGAGTACATAGTTGTCTATTTACAGTGTAATGACACAGTTAATTCAAACCGAGTACTGATTTGTATATTTTCAATGTGAATTCAGTTAATTTAAGTTAAGATGTTAGAGTCATTTCAAAGGTAAAAGTAGAGGTAGTGCCTTCAAGTGCTATGAAGACACTTGGCGAGCACGAGGTAGAGCCCCATGCTTTCTTGACCTTGGAAATAAAACGAGGGGATTGGTCGGCACCAGAGGTCTGCATCGGACGTTTTCGCTCGAGCGCCAAGCAGTTCATAGCATAACCCGATAGGTAGCGCACATGCATGATGGGTAAAATTGTCGCGAGCGATAAATCCTCGAACGGTGTAAGCCGAGCGTTAGACATTCGTTCTTGTTACAGCGATGAACTGTGTAGTAACATCATAGATGTTTATCATTTCAAAATTTTGCAGTGTTTAACTAACCTCTCCATAGTACAACTACAAAACTTGTTTTATATTTAATGTAAATGTTGTAGGTAAGGAGTGATTTTGTTTTTTCCATATCTGATAGATGTTATTGGATGTAAATAAACGGAGAACACAATCACGATAATGCAAGAAATGCATGAAGTCTTCTAGTAGTAGTAGCAGTAGTAGTAGTAATAATAATAATAATAATAATAATAATAATAATAATAATAATAATAATCTCTAATAATTAGTGTATCAATCTTTGCGTCTGTAACAGTTGTGCAGCATGATTATTCGTTTTATTATATTTTCTGTGACGTTATCTCTGTACTAATATTGTTATTAATTTACTGCTTTATAATAATATTTTGTAAAACGTTTCTACACTGTCGCTATATATAGGCGGAACACTATGTATGGACCTATCATATTACATAATGTATGTGGTAAATCAAATATTGAATAATTATTAATTAGGAATAATAACTGTATATCAAAGTTTTTCATACTATTTTATTTATAACTTCATGTTACTGTTTTGGTACGTTCCATTAGACGTTTGTCATAAACGCAGAAAATAAAACCTTATTTTTACCGTGTGAGCAAAACATATGTGTATTTTATCTGTAGCATTCCATACAAAATAAGACATGTCGGTGAGATGACCTTGTACTGTGCTTCTATTTATTACGAGCGTATGACGACCGATCTTATCTCGCTCGAGCGTGCGATATTCGACCGAGTTCAAGCGAGCGATTTAACTCCAATGCAGCACTTTGGTCGGCACCAAGCGCCCGACCCCTTTTTACTCCCGGGAACGACCCGGTACTCAATTTGATAGGAGGCTGAGTGAATCTCGGGGCAATTCTGGAAATTTGGCAACGAAAAAAATCCCGTCACCACCAGCGATCGAACCCCAGACCTTCCAATCCGTAGCCAGATGTTTTAAGAACTGAAATACCCGAATTATTTCAAAGTCAATAAAAATTTATATATTTGTTGTCCAATTTTGGAGGAAAAACAGAGAAAAACATCAAAATATTATCCTGGAAGATACAATGACAATTATAGGACGTCAAGGCTATCAAAAAATGAAAATAGCAGCCGAAAGAAGAGGAAAATTGTGTCATTGATAAGACAATGCCTTCAGATTAGAAAATATATAATACTTGGTCTTCTTGAGCTGAGTATATATTTGGCAATTTTCAGTGTAATTACACTATTAATTTTAGTTTAGTACAAATTAGTATTTTTTAAATCCGATTTCATATTCATCTTGGGCTGAGTTCATAAATTGTTAATTTTAATTAGTATGAAACTATTATTTCGGACTTATTACAATTTGAAAACTTTCACATTGGTGAAATTTTTTTATTTTAATCTCAGTGCTTATTTGTCCCATACCAATGTGGTGAATTAGATACGTATTTCGAACTGAAATTTTCATTTAAATCTAACGTTATATCTATCTTCAGCTGATTACATACGGCATTTCTTAATTTTAGCGTGATAACACTGCTATTTCGAAAAACAGTATAATTATCCAGGTATATTTTCATTGTGACGACCTAGATAATTTAGTTGAGTACATTTGTCCATTTTCAGTTATTTTAAACTCCCTACCGAGTAATGTCAGGGACTGTCAGACATCAAACCAATTTAAGAATAGGCTAACGAGATATTTTTCTAACAATTCTTCTTAACAATAATAACTGTTTCAATTTTCTCAACGTTTAATTGTTACATATATCACAGATAAATGTCTAAATTATCTCATTATTATTATTATTATTATTATTATTATTATTATTATTATTATTATTATTCTAACTATTTCTTACCAATGTTTATTATTGTCACACTAACATTAGTTATCCAATTTTCATTATTTACTTTCATGTTGTTTTATGATCTAGATATTAATGTAATAACTATGTAAGCAAATGTATTTAATTAGAATTAGAGTGTGGCTGGGCGGAAGAGAAGGCCTACTGGCCTTAGCTCTGCCAGATTAAATAAATAAATTATTATTATTATTATTATTATTATTATTATGTCTGATGGCGATGTTGTCTTGAAATGTATAGATATTCTATATTTTCAGTGAGATGACATATAGTTCAAACTAATTAAATAATTTTGTGCAGTCCTAGAAACAAAAAAATAACCCGACTCTTGAAACTCCTCACTAAGCACGATTCACACCACAAGAATTTAAGAACGGATTTCAACCTAGCATTATTTGAAGAGTATTAGAGGAAGGTATTTCACAACTAATGCAAAAAGCACAAAATTAATCTGAAAATAAGATCAAATTAATATCTCAGAATCATTATTAAAGAAACACGATACATTCGATAACCCAGATTATGACACTTCTTAGCAAGCATTTCGATAGATCTGTGCTAGCATGCTTGGTCGCCGACTACAAAGTACTGTCTTCGGATATCGTTGAGGAAATAAATTTTTAATTAATTATGCAGCTTAATTTCGTTTACTATCGTGTTCCACTCGCAGATTTATCAATAAAATCAAAACCTCTAGTGAGATTACTTTTAGTGAGACGCTGTATCAACATCTAGGTTATTTAGCGTCTGAATGATATGAAGGTGATAATGCTGGTGAAATGAGTCCGGGATCCAGCAACGAAAGATACCCAGCATTTGCTCGTATTGGGTTGAGGGAAAACCCCGGAAAAAACCTCAACCAGGTAACTTGTCCTGACCGGGATTCGAACCCGGGCCACCTGGTTTCGCGGCCAGACGCACTGACCGTTACTCCACAGGTGTGGACCTTTTACATGCTTACTGTGTCTTTCTTCATAAGATATGTAAAAACAAAGCAGTTGCGTTGTCTTCAGTCTAGTAACGCAGGCTCTAAAAGAACCCTGCTACCCACTGAAGAGAGTACAAAAAGCCAGAGGGTTAGGCAATTCACTGGAATGCATTCTTCACCGAAATCGAATCCAATTCAATCCAACTGCTATGGCATGTTACACAATGTAATGATTGCGGATGGCGATGCCAACAAGTCTAACGTGTAAATATCATCAGGTTTATGGAGTATTGAGGAAATCCGTCCAGCAGACAGAGCGCTAGACACCTGCCAGTCCGACAATGCGGACCGGCTCGGCGTCGGCCCAGTATTAACACAACATGTAGGTACTGTGTAAAATAATGTAATGTGGCGGTGCCCCCCCTCCCCGCAGAAGGGAACACAGAACCTGTAATGAGTTATCGATTCTGCGAGCATCACTATGGACACAGCGGAAATTCATTCCCGCGTGCGAGTGAGTGAGTGGGCACCGCTGAAAAGATTTGTTACTGCAATCATTGTCCTCTCCGAGCGACAGCCAGCCAGCCAGCGCCACGCCCACAACACATACATACATACATTCATACATTCATATGCATAACCATCCACGAATACACAAATTTGTACACATACATATACACAAACGTATACATGCACACGCATAGGCCCTTCACGCGCATACGCGAATACACACACGCATACACATATTCTACGCATATATATACAATTTGTAGATAAACATACATATATAGACACACGCATACACATATTCCACGCATATATATACAATTTGTAGATAAACATACATATATAGACACATGCATACACATATTCTACGCATATATATACAATTTGTAGATAAACATACATATATAGACACACGCATACACATATTCTACGCATATATATACAATTTGTAGATAAACATACATATATAGACACACGCATACACATATTCTAAGCATATATATATACAATTTGTAGATAAACATACATATATACACACACGCATACACATATTCTACGCATATATATATATATATATATATATATATATATATATATATATATATATATATATATATATATATATATACAATTTGTAGATATACATATATAGACACACGCATACACATATTCTACGCATATATATACAATTTGTAGATAAACATACATATATACACACACGCATACACATATTCTACGCATATATATATACAATTTGTAGATAAACATACATATATAGACACACGCATACACATATTCTACGCATATATATATATACAATTTGTAGATAAACATACATATATAGACACACGCATACACATATTCTACGCATATATATACAATTTGTAGATAAACATACATATATAGACACACGCATACACAAACACATACACAAGTGTATACACACATACATGTATAATCTCATACACATATGCATACAAGCATATACACACTCATACTCTCATACACACATACATATCGTCGCTTTGGTAGTGAATGGTTCTATTCCACAGTGAGCAAGTTTCGAGATAAAGTGATTTGAAATATTTGTGCAATCAGAAAAACTGCATTATTTAACATTGTGAGAGTAAATTGGAAATTGAAATGAAGTTTATATTCTCATACATTTAAGAGAAATACTATACTGTGTTTCACGTAATTAATATATATTAATTTCAAACTTATATTTTATAATGTGGCTTAGAACCTTTCACCATATTATGAATGAGGAATTAACTAACTTAAAATGATGAAAGGACATAACCGAAATCTGATAATATGAAACAAAAGTATTGTAGATGATGCTAAACAATGTATTTTATTTAAAAATTATCAATTACGGAAAAATCAGTGCATTAATCCTTTCTGGCCTCAATTTTTATTTGCAGCACAAGACAAAAAACCGTTTTAAGTTAGGTTCTGTTATCTTCTGTCCATCAGGGTGTCCTGGTGATTCTAAATTATCTTCAGAAGTTGTCTCTTTATCCTCCGATCATCGTCACTAATATCCCCAAATAATTCATAACTACTGTTTTCAAAGTCTGGATTTATGTCAGTTTTACTAGAAGTTGTTTTTGATAGCTCAATAGACAAAAATTAATCAAATAGTGCTGCCTCAAGTCCAAATTCCTAAGCTACCAGAAATTAAAAATAAAATAATTTAAACATTTTATGTGGTTTAAGTCTCTTTACAATTCACAACCTTTCGAGCATTTCTGTTCAAAAGAAATTGTGAATGGATGTAAGACACTTACAGGCGGATTAAGACCCTTCACAATCGTACAAACGTTCCAGCATTTTCCCTTCCAATGCAACTGTGAATGGATGAAAGACACTTAAGTCTATTCACAACTCAGGAATTGTGGTATAGGGCTTTTCACAAAATTCAAACATCTCTTTATTTTTTTTAATTAATCGCATATTATCTTTAACTAATCTAAAATTTAGACTTCTTAGACTCCATAAATGGTCTTAAGTCAAAAATCAAAATTTTGTTGGTTGGGACCCTTCACCACCAAAGCGACGATATACAGGTCCACGCCTGTGGAGTAACGGTCAGCGCGTCTGGCTGCAAAACCAGGTGGACCGGGTTCGAATCCTGGTCAGGGCAAGTTAACTGGTTGAGGTTTTTTCCGGGGTTTTCCCTCAACCCAATACGAGCAAATGCTGGGTAACTTTTGGTGCTGGACCCCGGACTCATTTCACCGGCATTATCAGCTTCATATAATTCAGACGCTAAATAACTTAGATGTTGATACAGCGTCGTAAAATAACCCAATAAAATAAATACATATACAGACACATGCATGCGTACACAAGCGTAGATAAACACACTTTCATATACTGTATTTTTTTTCATGGAGTGCAGTTTCATAGAAAGGACTTTGCCGACAGACCTACTGCCCCCTACTAATTGGTTGTCATAAATAAATGTCTTCCTTACTGTGACGGAAATCTTGTCTTCTCCTGTCAGTAACTAATCACAACTCTCGTTCAGAATAATTGCCAGACTCCCGTCAAGTCCACGTGGAAGCAGACTTGCCGCGTCTTTTCCGAATTCCAAGAATGCCGTCGAGAGTCACCAGGATTGTGGCAGGATTATGGCAACTGTTCAATGTTGGGACGAGGGGACAGGACGGAATTGTCAGAGGTGATTATGTAGGAAGTCATAAATCTGTAAGTGGGTGTTCAAAGGAACCACCGAACTGCACTCCTTGAAATAAAATAAGGTATACACACATATACTCGCACATAATCCAGGGTTTAAGCTAGAAAATAAATAATTGTCGTAAAAACGCACATATGTCTCGTGACGAGAATATTGTATGATATGGAAAATATAAGAATTTGAAATTTATCTTTTGAAGAGGTGGAGAAGTTCAAATATCTTGGAGCAACAGTAACAAATATGAATGATACTCGGGAGGAAATTAAACACAGAATAAATATGGGAAATGCCTGTTATTATTCGGTTGAGAAGCTTTTATCATCCAGTCTGCTGTCAAAAAATCTGAAAGTTAGAATTTATAAAACAGTTATATTACCGGTTGTTCTGTATGGTTGTGAAACTTGGACTCTCACTTTGAGAGAGGAACATAGGTTAAGGGTGTTTGAGAATAAGGTGCTTAGGAAAATATTTGGGGCTAAGAGGGATGAAGTTACAGGAGAATGGAGAAAGTTACACAACACAGAACTGCACGCATTGTATTCTACACCTGACATAATTAGGAACATTAAATCCAGACGTTTGATATGGGCAGGGCATGTAGCACGTATGGGCGAATCCAGAAATGCATATAGAGTGTTAGTTGGGAGGCCGGAGGGAAAAAGAGCTCTAGGGAGGCCGAGACATAGATGGGAAGATAATATTACAATGGATTTGAGGGAGGTGGGATATGATGATAGAGAATGGATTAATCTTGCTCAGGATAGGGACCAATAGTGGGCTTATGTGAGGGCGGCAATGAACCTCCGAGTTCCTTAAAAGGAAGTAAGTAAGTAAAAACGCACAAATGGAAAATTATATTTCTGCAATTTGCGAAAAGTTTGTTCAATATTCTAAATAATTGTACAGAAAGATAAAATTAATAAGGTTTGCAGAAAGAAAAGTTTCTTGGAGTTTTATTACTTTCAATCCATCTTACCACACATAGGTATGTTTAGAATCAATTACTGCTGAATTTACATCATATTAAAATACGTCATTTTATGGGCACTCTAAACATTGAAATTCTTTACAAGTAGGCCCCTCAAGATTTATTGTTAGCAGAGTGCTAACTCTTTTTACTGAAGGCAGTTTGTAATTACAGTTTTTACAAGATACATGCAACTAAGTCCTAGCTCACAATTTACAGTACGCGATGGAATTAAATCAATTAGAAGAAATTGTTCACTTAACTTGATAACTTATATGGCTTGCACCAACACTTTGAAATCCATTCCTCAGTATCTATTGCTCAATACCATTTTGAACATTGCCCATGCCATTAGCATTTCATTTAAATTCACATTAGTTCATACACATCTCTGATGTCATTTTCTCCACTACCATCTTAGTTTCAGAAGTTCAATGTGTTTGTCGTATTTTTGCACATTTTCATTGAAAGTTTCTTGCATTTTTAGAAGTCGAGTTGCAAAATGCGACAAATGCGACTGTGGTTTATACCCTGACATATTGTGAAATTCGGATACACACACACAAACACTCGCACGCACACCAATTTGTACACACACATACTGTATGTACAGTAGTGGCAAAAAACGGACCGACGGAATAATCCAAGCCCCCGAAATGAGCCACTGCGCATGTCAAGCTCGCATTCACAAGATAGCGAGTAATCTATTGAAATTGTTTTAGTTTAGACAGCTGACGTAGCCCATTTCGAAAGCCATTAGAAAATAAGCTTGTAAACTTCATGTTCTGGGAATAATAAGTTAATTAAGTAGTAAAATACCGCTGCAATCGAAAAGTATTGGGAATAAATTTGAATAAGGGAGGAAAAAAAAGTTTCCTTCCCAGACAGGATTCGAACCACGAAAGTCTTAGTTATAAGTCTATCGTGCTGTCACTGTGAACAAGGCTCTGAAAGCAGCTACAAAGGTCGGTCCGGTTTTGTTTTTCCACTACTGTACACACGAACACACACACACATATGTAAACGTGCATAAAAACATACACACATAACCATGCACACAAACACACGCACAGATAAACACCCAAGCGCATAGATATTATTTGTACACACATATGTACACACGAACACACACACATTTAATAATAATAATAATAATAATAATAATAATAATAATAATAATAATAATAATAATAATAATAATAATTCTTTATTTATGCTGGCAGAGTTAAGGCCATAGGGCCTTCTCTTACATTTTACCAGGTCACAAAGTATACAAGCAGTTAAAATTTAACAAAAAGTTAAACAGAATACTAACATATTACAAAGAGAAATAATAATAGCATAATAAATCGACACTAAACAACATGAAAATAATACCATAATAAAAAAAGAAAGTAAAATACATTGGAATATAGTGAAAGCAACTCATTTAGTACAAATGGTTAATATGGAAAAACGTAAACATGCATAAAGACATACACACATAACCATGCACACAAACTCACGCATACATAAACACACAAGCGCATAGATATTATTTGTACACACATATGTACACACGAACACACACACACATTTAAACATGCATAAAGACATACACATATAACCATGTACACAAACACACGCATACATAAAGACACAAGCGCATAATTATTATTTGTACACACACATATATACACACGAACACACACACATTTAAACATGCATAAAGACATACACACATAACCATTAACAAAAACACACGCATACATAAACACACAAGCGCATATATATTATTTGTACACACACATATGTACACACGAACACACATTTAAACATGCATAAAGACATACACACATAACCATTAACAAAAACACACGCATACATAAACACACAAGCGCATATATATTATTTGTACACACACATATGTACACACGAACACACATTTAAACATGCATAAAGACATACACACATAACCATGCACACAAACACATGCGTACATAAACACACAAGCGCATAGATATTATTTGTACACACATATGTACACACGAACACACACATTTAAACATGCATAAAGACATACACATATAACCATGCACACAAACACACGCATACATAAAAACACAAGCGCATAGATATTATTTGTACACACATATGTACACACGAACACACACATTTAAACATGCATAAAGACATACACATATAACCATGCACACAAACACACGCATACATAAAAACACAAGCGCATAGATATTATTTGTACACACATATGTACACACGAACACACACATTTAAACATGCATAAAGACATACACATATAACCATGCACACAAACACACGCATACATAAAGACACAAGCGCATAATTATTATTTGTACACACACATATATACACACGAACACACACACATTTAAACATGCATAAAGACATACACACATAACCATTAACAAAAACACACGCATACATAAACACACAAGCGCATATATATTATTTGTACACACACATATGTACACACGAACACACATTTAAACATGCATAAAGACATACACACATAACCATGCACACAAACACATGCGTACATAAACACACAAGCGCATAGATATTATTTGTACACACATATGTACACACGAACACACACATTTAAACATGCATAAAGACATACACATATAACCATGCACACAAACACACGCATACATAAAAACACAAGCGCATAGATATTATTTGTACACACATATGTACACACGAACACACACATTTAAACATGCATAAAGACATACACATATAACCATGCACACAAACACACGCATACATAAAAACACAAGCGCATAGATATTATTTGTACACACATATGTACACACGAACACACACATTTAAACATGCATAAAGACATACACATATAACCATGCACACAAACACACGCATACATAAAGACACAAGCGCATAATTATTATTTGTACACACACATATATACACACGAACACACACACATTTAAACATGCATAAAAACATACACATATAACCATGTACACAAACACATGCATACATAAACACACAAGCGCATAGTTATTATTTGTACACATATGTACACACGAATACACAAGCATTTAAACATGCATAAAGACATACACATATAACCATGTACACAAACACACGCATACATAAATACACACGCGTATAGATATTATTTATAACGCGAAATCGGAACACATCAGTGTACACAATCGTCCATCCACTCAACAACCCGCGGTGTACTACCGATGAAAGATGACGCAGTGTATACGAACAGCAGCGCCTCAAGGCCAGCGATAACAACATTCTGGTCGGGTTATACGTCTATACACGTGCATACAGATATACACATAAAATACACACATATGCGCATACGCGTATGCAGTACATACACAAGCATTCACACGAGCACACGTACACTCAAACATACATACAGGCGCACACAAATTTATATATGAATACCTCTGAATATGCAGAAACATCACTATGAATGAAAATGTATTTATATAAATATAATATATTCATATTCATATTTATTATCATGGCGAAAACATATTGAAATAAAAGTAAGGAATTAAATATTAAAACCTCAAAATTCTAATTAATTGATGAAATATTACATATTTAACACGAGTAAGTCCACTAGTTCATCAATTAATTATATTCAAGTGTTAAAAGTGGTGTACGCAAGATTCAAAATGGATTATCAAAAATCTATTGGTTATTGGGACCTAAATCAAAACTATCATTAGAAAATAAACTTCTTGTTTATAAAGTCATACTGAAACCAATCTGGACATACGGCATCCAACTGTGGGGTACTACTAGCAACTCAAACATTGAAATACTGCAGAGGTACCAGTCCAAAACTTTACGTTCCATTGTCACTGCACCATGGTATGTACGAAATGATGTCATTCATCATGATCTTAACATTTCAACTGTAAAAGAAGAAATCTCTAAGTTCAGTAAAAAATATCTGCACCGATTAAATCAACATCCAAATCATCATGCATTAAATTTGCTGGATAATAGTCAAACAATAAGAAGACTTAAAAGGACCAATGCTCTTGAGCTTCCATTCATTTTTACTACAGCTATTTAAAACATTGTTATTTTTCTTTCGGTGTGTTGTCATGAGATAACATCTCCACTCATGTCATATTCTTTTATAATATTTACTTATTGTCTATTGTAGACAGATTTTAAATGTGGCATAATTGTAAATATATATATATATATATATATATATATATATATATATATATATATATATATATCATCATACGACGTTCAAGTAGTGGCTGCCCTCACATTTCTGTATACAGGCCACCACTACACTTGATTACATTCAATCATATATCCTAAAATATTTGTCATATCATCTATATCTCCCCGTATCTTCCAATTACCTAAAGTTAAACCATATTTCATCCTATTTTCTTTCACCATCCTTTCTGCTATACAGTATTTTCAACTCTTCACCTTCTTTATCTTCCCTCAATCCCATTCCCGAATACTATGCAATACTGTATACCTTACTCTTGTTTACAAACTTTCTCGGCTGCAATCTACTCATTCCTCTCTACTATCAGTGTTATTTTTCATTACTGTCATCCCTAATTTTCTATTTTTCATAAACCCTCTTTTCTCTGACTAATATTCACTAATTTTTCTACTTTTTCATTTATATTACAGTATTATAAATAGAACATAGTACTATTTTAAACACATTTCCAAGATACTTTTATATTTGAACACTTAATTGTGACGTATTTTTCCGCTTTGTCACTTCGATGTAAGCACTCACTGTGCTGTCGGTTAGTCCCTTTATTATTATTATTATTATTATTATTATTATTATTATTATTATTATTATTATTATTATTATTATTTACATGGTCATATTAATATTTATTGGTTTATTTTAAGACGCTTTTCTACTGCGTTAATTATTATTTATTTATTATTTATTTATTTATTTAACCTGGTAGAGATAAGGCCATCAGGCCTTCTCTTCCCCTCTACCAGGGGGATTACAACTACCATATTCAGAATACAATTACAATTATAATTACAATTAATATTAAATTTACAAATACAATAAAAATCAAAGTACTAAAAGATTAACTGATTAATAAAAGATAGACAGTTTATTGAAAAAGTTACGAAGAGAGAAACAATTTTTTTATTAATTAAGTAAAAATTAAACCTACTCTACGCAGTAAGAAAATGCTTAATAAGTTTGCTTTTGAACGCTACTAAATTCCGACAGTCTCTGATGTCACTGGGTAGGGTATTCCGCGAGAGCGAGATTGTGTATGATGAATACGATGATGTCTTATGTGTTGGTATGGCTAGTATGCGGCTATTTTGCGTGCATGTGAAGAGATTATGATATGATGACAGGTAAATGAAACGGGAGGCAAGGTAGGTAGGTGTAGAGGTGTGAAGGACTTGGAAAAGGAGAACAAGAGAATGAAAATTTCTACGTTCGTTAAACCGTAGCCAGTTTAGAGTTTGGAAGGTTGGGGTAATGTGGTCAGCGCGATGGACATCACAGACGAAGCGAACACAAGAATTATGAACACGTTGCAATTTTTGCGACTGGTTGAGATTGAGGTCAGTCAGTAGAAAATCACAATAATCGAAGTGGGGCATTACTAGTGTTTCCATTAGACTACTAGTTATCTACCGTCTGAGTGAAATGAAGATGATAATGACAGCGAGATGACTGCAGGATCCAGCGGCGAAATTTACGCACCATTTGCTCACAATGGGTTGAAGAATAACCCCGGAATCGAACCCGGGCTCGCTCCATACACGGTCAGATATGCTAACCGTTATGTCAATATGTATGTCTCTTTCTACGCTGTTGCACACTTGAAGATAAAGTGGAGGTAAATCTTCGAAACTTTGTGATTCCTTACCAGCAATGAAAAAAGTCCAATCTACACCTCTTATAAAATTATTCGCCATTGCTTTCTCCCTCATTTAACATTATAAGTCTCGAATATTCTTTTCAGCATTTACTTCGGAGATTGTGACTGATGTGTCACTTTTCTGACTTCCTGCATGTTCCAGTATTTTAACATTTATAAAACTGAGTCTATCTTTTCGTCTTTCTGAAAAAAATGCTAAGTTAGCTCCATTCTACAAAGCAATTTGCTTAAATACCTTTATGCTCGACCATGCCGTAATGTAGTAATTATACACCTGGTAGTAGCCCTTTAATGCGCCTCATTAAAGTACACCTATTCATTATAATTCAGTTGTTCAGCCAATGAGAAATCACCATTGTACTGATTGTACCATTATAAAACCGCAAGTATCGATTATTCTCGGATATGCAATCGAAAGACAATTAGCGAAAAGTCACGGAGGCTGGAAATCCAATACTGTTGCAGAAGGTTATGTTCTGTTACTATAATAATTAGCGTTAATTGTAAATAATATTCAAATAAATTCAATTTGTCATATCGTTTTTCAATTCTAAATCAATTTCCAGGTTATATCAAGCCTAATTTTCATGTTATTCTCTAAATTATATCAAGGTCAATGACATTCGTGTTTCGGAAAAAATTAATACTTTCGCGTCTGCGCACATCTCACAATTCAGGCCAGTTCCGCTCCTCACTTACATAACCATAACATGAATACTTATGAATAATTTCAAGTTAGAAATATGGTCGAGCATAAAAAGTCGTATGAAACTTGCCTATAATGGTAATTAAGACGCTCGTATGAAACTCGCTTGCGCTCGTTTCATAAACAAACATACTCGCGTCTTAATTACTACCATTATAGGCTCGTTGCATAATGTACCATTAAATGCTACATTCCTTCTTGAAATATTCTTCATAATGAAGGCAAAATTTTGCCTGTAGTATTTAATTTCTGGTAAGACGTCGCTCTTGGTTACGTATGTTATGTATGTATAGGTCTACTTTCATTTGTCACTTACAATCGATAGAAAATTTGCGTGGAATATGGATACATGCGATTTAGAGTAAAACGTTATTATGTGTTGTACGTTTTTAAAATTAGAACTCATTGATACTTTTGTTCAATGATTTAATTCGATGTGCATCATTAGCGGGTGCACTGACTCGTAAATGATAGCGCATAAACACTTTTTGACAACTGCTGGCTTTTCATTTAATGCCGCCATTTTCCACTATTAAAACAAATTTATAATCCTTGCTTCCCCTTCCGAAATGAAAAGTTGCGATATTTGTTGATTTCTGTACACTGAATTCAAATGCGGAGCTTAGAATTCTACACGTGAAGTATTTATTTCTAATTCTACACTTACAATCCCTTTTAGCTAGGCTCCCGGCCGGGAACATGCGCATCAGATATACTTGCGTGGATTGCGGAAATCGCTTCATTATTGATTAGTAATCTCCCGCGCATTTTGGACATATAATTATGATTAATAATAGAATGTATACAAATATACACAAACGCAATGTTTTCATAATGAGTACTACCTGGAGCCTATTTCAGGAAAGTACAAAATAATATACAAATTTACAGAAAGCAGATCCTGGATCTACAAATTGCAACAAACCATGTTTCACAAAACATTCGAAAATATTCCTGTAATTGACAGTGCTTTATAAAATGTAGGCCATGACTGATTTATGTAATAGACTTTGGTTTACATAAAATATTTCATACATTTTTCAAAAGACATTTTTGAAGCTACATCAACAAAATATTCATTACCATGAATGCAAACCATATTAGAATGTCAGCTATAAGAAAAAAACTACATATGATCGACTTAGTAATAAAAATAACTACGGATTTTACCACCTATTTTCTACAGAGCTACCAGTGTATTAATATGTAATATAGGTTAATATTTTTCATATGCCTGCATATGTATCTTTACACTCTGATATCCTGAATCTCTATAATAACTAATCAAGAGCATGAATAATAAATGCAATAGCTATATCATCTAGTAACAGTTAAAGTTCATTACTCAAACTTTCAAACTGACCACTAATTCTGTTTTTAAATACTGTTTCTACGAAGATTATGTCTACCATTACACTTTCATTACATCATACAACTTTTGACAAATAAAATGATACGGAACGACGTGTTCCAACCAATCATGGCTGCTTATCCTACAATTTGTATTACCTCCCTAGCATTTGTTTGTTTTATCACCTCCCTAACATCTGTTTCTTTGTTTACCAAAATTCTACTTTCAATAATTGAATATTTTAAAATGTTTTATGTTTATTTCATCATCCTTAATTAAAACTTTTGTATCATTTATCTTTTTTATATTATTTAGGTTATGTTAAAGCTTTTGCTATATGAGATTATGAATAGTTATGTATCAGACATTGTTTAATATATATTGATAATAGAAGTTTAATTGAACTGTTTTAATAAAATGAAATTGAATCAACAAAGTCTTCTTGACTAGTAATCTCCACAGAGTTCAATGAAGATTCTATAGTTGGCATAACTGGTAACAGGAGAACAGCCGATCATAACACACTACTGCCATCAAGCGGAATATTTGTAATGATGAGATACTTACTTATGGCTTTTAAGGAACCCGGAGGTCCATTGCCGCCCTCACATATACCCGCCATCGGTCCCTATCCTGAGAAAGATTAATCCAGTCTCTACCATCATATCTCACCTCCCTCAAATCCATTTTAATATTATTCTACCATTTTTTCCCTCCGGCCTCCCAACTAATACTCTATAAGCATTTGTGGATTCGCCCATACGTGCTACATGCCCTGCCCATCTCAAACGTCTCGATTTATTGTTCCTAATTATGTCAGGTAATGATGATATGGTACAATAAAATACATTTTGAAGACAGGTTAGTATTTTAGTAAGTCAATTAATGTTTTATTGTATTCGAGTAGGCATACTTTATTTCTCCTAAACTTTATATACTTTCTTCTAATCATGTATTAGTCAATTAAATCCCACTCGAGTTTTGATTTTCTCTAGATAAATCAAAACCTCTAGTGAGATTACTATAGATAAATTTCAATTTCTTCATCCCCAGAAGAAAATATGTATTTTTACAAAACACACCTCCGCAAAGTAGGGCAAGAATTTGTTACAAAATATGTAAAATTAAAAAAAAATGACAACTGAATTTGTAATATATCACGGCCTGGAACTTGTTATTTTCTACTTCACTTACAAATTTACAAGAGATGCTTTGTGAAACACAAACGTTTGTAAACATGTAGATTTGTAATTTTGCTCACCTGTAATTTGTAATTTGAAATAGAGCCCTGGTGTTATGGGCGTTGTTACAAGTGATATCTGTCTGTATTAATGTGCTGGGAACATTTTTTTATGAAATATTTTCACACACAGAAGTTTTATTTCCGTAATGCTTGCAATTTTAAAAGTTTTATAGATGTATGTTCAGAGGATTTTAAAACACCTGTTTGCTGTAGAACACGACGCAGATATTTCTTTGAAGACGCTCTAATACTGCTACAATTTCATGGACTATTCCTTCATTTATATCGCTTCGTTTTCTCATAGAAATTCTATTCCTTTGTAATCCCTTCTTTTAATCTTAAAACAAATTGCCTTACCGTTTCTTTATTTGGAAGTAGAAAGCTAGAGACTTCCCATAAAATTTGTGTATAGTCCTGATCGTCTTACTTAATAACATAAGGGTGAAATATAACCATTTTCCCACTATTACTACATGTGCTAGTGAATTATAATGATTTTATAGATGTCAGGTTGAATTTTCTTTCACCAAATTTACTTCGAATTTCGAGTACTCACAAAATAATTTGCAGTTATTTTTTAATTGTTACCTTGGCAGCAATAATTTTGGTTTACATTAAAGGAAACTGATGAAGTGGAAGTATAACTAACCTTGTGAAATTTGAACGCAATTAATAATAAATTAGTAATACGGGTATTAATATTATTATCAATACATAATTCAGTTGTATTGCGTTGTGATTTCAATTTAACACTATATTCAGATAAGTATAATTAAATAGGATGTAACTTACAGATCTGCCTGGTATGAGACATGTACGTGGCTAATATACAGATTTTAATTAAAATATCCAAAAGAGGAAATAGCATGACAGCGACTTATTTTTACTTGAAATACTTTAATTTTTTATATTTAAAGGTGGTATTCTGTTTTCGGAATTCGTACATACTATTTCACGTGGTCAAACAAAATACATGTTTAGGTTAGGTCCCGTGAATCGTAAACTGTTTGGTGAAAGCAATGAATTTTACGTTGTCAGACTCTTTCACAAATTTATTGAATCATTTAGAAAACATCTCCCAACAAAGATGAGATGTAGTAAATAAGTATATAAACATGACATAATAATAATAATAATAATAATAATAATAATAATAATAATAATAATAATAATAATTATTATTATTATTATTATTATTATTATTATTATTATTATTATTATTATTATTATTATTATTTACTTTCCCAAAATTGAATTATTCTCTTGGTAATGTCATAATTACTAAGAAAGATTGTATTAGAGATCTTGGTGTCTTACTTGATTCTAAACTATATTTCCATGATCATGTGCAATATATTTATGCCCATTCATTAAGAATGCTTGGCCTGATCAGATCTGTAACTTATTCTTTTTCTACTGCCATGTGTCAATTAATTTTATACTATACATTGGTTAGATCCAAGCTTCAATATGAATCTGTTGTATGGAACTTCATTACTTCCACTGACTCGGCTAAATTGGAGAACTTTCAAAGAAAACTTATTCCTTTGTGTTCTTATAGATTTTTGCCTAATTCCGATTATAAATATGAGATTGACTGCTAATATTTTAATTTCCGTAGTTTATTTACCTGACGTCAAGATCTTGATTATTTATTTTTTTGTAAAGTCATTGAGGGTGATATTGATTATGAATTATTCATAAGCAGTACCAGTCTTCGTATTTCTGCTAAGGGTTTAAGATTTCATAATTTTTTTGTAATAGAAATTCTAAATCTCTCTCTCCGGTCTACAGACGAATAAAATATGCTAACATGCATGGATTGAACTTGGATCCATTTAATGTTTTGTATAAACATGTATTATAATATTATCCTCGTCATCTTGTGTATCTTTGTAATAACATTTACATGATTTCATTCTTCACTTATATGATGCCATTCATTCATTTGTAATTATCTTATTTAATTTCCATTATTTTAATAATTATTCCATTGTAATTTATAGCATTGTTAATGTTTTTGTTATATTGTCTTTGTGCTGAACTGTAATTGGACACTGGCTGTTTTACAGCACATTAAATATATAAGTATATAAATGAAATAAATAAATAAACTATTATTATTATTATTATTATTATTATTATTATTATTATTATTATTATTATTATTTCAGTACATGACATTGTGATTTTACTCTCTCTGGTGATATTTGGTATTAGTTGGCAACACTGAAGAGGCGGCCAAATTAGCCTTCTAGGAACTACTCTTACGTGATCCTCACTATACACACTTCACTATAAGATTCGATTCGTTTTCATATTAGTGTCATAGGCCTACGTAAAAATTATGCGGTGTAGTGTGAACTTGTGGGGTGACATATCAATGAACTACCGTGCCGGACTACTATAATACATCCGTGTTTCTAAAGTAATTCCCACTTTAATATTCTTTTTATTCAAATACTACTAATCTTAGCCAATGTTTGAAGGTTCGCACGGTGCACAAATTTCCCAGGTTTATGTCTGGTACGGTATTCCCAGCTCACGAGAGATTCTCCGCGAGGACTTCTGAGGGCTACTTTGGAAACACTCCAGTATACGCTTAACGCATTCATTAGAAACTTCTGGACGTCCGATGGTTTTCTGTGGGCAAAAAACAACCAGTCGTGACTAACTGATGATACCACTTCTTCATCACCTTCCTGTCACGACTGGGAAGGTGGGCACGTGGTGACAAATCACAATTCCATTTGCATACAACTATTTTTGCTTATAACTTTCTACTCAGTCATTTCCGGATCAGGGTTCCTTATCTCAAATTGATACATGTGCCCTTCCCTATCATTCCCTGAAAGTTTGTAACACTAGCCCGAAAACACCCTGTATATTTCGAGATTTATCAGATGACACCATATGAAAGATGTGTCCACTTTACGTCAAAACGAAATAGGGAAATAAAGATTGCTCACAATGTGATCCATTTAAATATGGTTCTGTCCACAACCTTCTGTACTTAAAATTGACTGGATTTGAACTCGGTTCTCTGGAGAAGAAAACCATTCCTCTTAGTGATGTGCCTCTATTTTGTCCTCAAAATGTTAGAAATACTATATTATTTTACGTTCTTTAACGCTAGGATTTCATTGTGAATTTTATTATTTAATATGTAATAAATGACAGGAAGTTTTGATAACTAGTAAGAAGTCAGAAATGCTATATGAACAAAACTATGGTTTAAATATGTATTTAAAGTATAGAAAAATACAGTCCATTAGCCTATTTTCTTAGTACAAGAACGAGAAATCCTAGTAGGAGTGAGTAAAATCACCATCCCGTCTGTTTTTTACCGCTCCCCACTAACAGCCTTGGAACCGGTAATCTGATTCTTACGAAATGGTAGAGACATAATTCCATTAGTGGACATCTTGACATCATCTCTCATATTCCTGCATCTTTAAGCAATGCAAGTTGGCGAACATCCAAGCTTCTGAGACTGATCAAATAATAACAGAGAACTCTGAATTTCCAGCCGTAGCTCAGTCAGTTGACGACTTCTCCTTCAGTGGCATGGCTTGTGGGGCAAGTTTTCTTTGTGTTTCTACAACTCAACACTGTACAATTGCCCTGATTTCTTCACATCTTTCTCGTCCTTTTGAAGTGGCTTATATAGCTGAAAATTATCGTTAAATATAGACAGTACGTCATTATCCCAGAGGTTCGACAGTAGAATGGATCATACCTCGACTAGTTTAAGGGTACTGGGTAGAGGTATTAACGGTATTTTCGCGTATAAATAAAGCATTTTTTCAGCTGTTTCTATCAAACGCAGACTCAAGTCCTTCGCACCGTGCGATAAACAAATGTTGTTGAGTTGTGAGCTGGCCACAGAAACAAATAATATTTCATTGTTTTAATATAGGCATGGCAGAAAAAATTGCGATTGTCAACAGTTAGGAACACCTATTACAAAAAGTTGTAATCTCAAAATGTTCACTCTCTTCTCCCATGTCCAAAACATATCATTTGAGAAAATGAGTGGAATAAAAATAGTACTTTTTCAATTGCACAAGCACAATGTGACAAATCTCCATACATTTTGAGTGCGAATGGTTGTAAGAGAAGGCGCAGCCAACATCGTGATAGGCTCTGCGATTGAGGAATGTTCTTACAGTTTTATACTTAGTCATGGGTTATCCCTCCTCATTAAGTGTCAGAGTTGAGGTTTTCCTCCCTTACGAATTATGTCATTATGACTTTCATTAATATTAATGACAGAGAAGTCGAAATTCAAACAACTGATACAATATGTTTTCAAATATATCCTAATTCTAGCATTTGTGGACAATATAGACATAAAAAGCAAGAATTCGAGAGGCTCTGTGAGAAACTTCAATGTTTTGAAATCAGCTAATAAGAAAATCGATTTAAGATAAAACAGTAGCAAAGTAATTCACTATATACCGTACCCTATAAATTGAGACAGTATTTAAATGGGAATTCAAATTTGTTTCCGTTCAAAGATTTGCCTAATTATATTGAGTTGTAAAATCCAATAATTTTACATTAGAGAAACGAATTATCTCAGCTAATAATTTCTACAAAAATTCAACATCAATATTGCTGACAATACAGAACATTGCAGCATATAAAACATTATTCCAATACACGGATCTGAAATTTGGTTCCTAACGAAGAATGATTATAAGAAAAAAATATATCACTATATTTTGACTGTTAATTTAAGTGAAAACCAACAAACTGGACACAACAGGGACTCCTACGACTTAAAATACGAAGGCGTGGATGTGAAAGTTTATATAAAATTAAAACGATTAAAATGGGCCTGACACGAAACACGGTCAGGTGGTGATGACACATCAAAAGAACTGAGTAACTGCTACTGTTAAGGGAAGAGAGCAAAAATCAATCCTAAGCTTAGATAAGAAGGCGGAGTAATTAAAGATACAAAAATCTTTGGATAAATCGATTTGGAAGCCTTCAGCAAAATATAGAGAAACCTGGCCAGAGCTTAACAGGAAGACTACCCAAAGAGGGCTGCTGTGAATTTTAAATATCGAAATGATCGTGAATGAACTATAATTCATTATCATGAACAGTATGGTAGATCAAAAATCGTTTGTGATGATGCCTCCTTTTCGGCGTCTGACATCTTATTGTTCAGTGGGCTTCTAAGCAAAAGGTCATTTCGTCAGACGTCTGGGATCCATTCTTAATATGACTCCATCAATTCTTCTCTCCATTTTTTATTTCTACCATTAAATCAGATATTACCAATTAATTTTTAATTGTGAGGTTACTACCCACGTAATTCCATCTCGTCGAGTAATAGCCCGCAATACTAACCTCAGAAATCTAATTTCGACTGTCTCAATTTGCCTTTTATCTGATGCATCCAGTACCCAGTTTTCAGATCGTGCATCAGCATAGGTATTGATATGGCTTCATAGCATTTAATTTCTGCATTCTTTCTAGTCTTTTTTGGCAGAGATCGGATAGTTTTATTGTTCTTTATTTTAATTTTACTTGGTTATTTAACGACGCAGTATAAACTACGAGGTTATATAGCGTCGATGGGATTGGTGATAGCGAATTGATATTTCGCGAGATGAGGCGGAGGGTTCGCCATAGATTACCTGACATTTGCCTTATGGTTGGGGAAAACCTCGGAAAAAACCAACCAGGTAATCAGCCCAAGGGGGAATCGAACCCGCGCCCGAACGCAATTCCGGATCGGCAGGCAAGCGCCTTAGCTGACTTAGCTACGCCGTTGGCTAGTTTTATTGTAATAATAATAATAATAATAATAATAATAATAATAATAATGTTTTATTTTCGCTGGCAGATTTAAGGCCATAAGGCCTTCTCTTCCACTCAACCAGCCTTAATCAATACAATACATAAATTTAAATTACAAATATTTTCACTACACTTAAAAGGTTCTCCAGCAATAATCTTCACTACACATTTATTTAAATTTAGATAAATCTATAAGGTAAAGTAGTAACTTAATTTATGAGATAATTTAATTCAATGAATTATAATTAATTTAATATTTGAGATAGCTAGTAAAATGATGAAAATTAATTTAATATAAGCTTACTAGGACTATGTTACAGGGAGAATATATATATTTCTATTTCTATAATGAGAATATTAATGTAATTGCCATTAGAGATTTTGTAAATCTATTTAGAGAAATTAAAGATAATAATAATAAGAATGGACAGATGTTAGTTTCATTATAAGTAACAAATATTAATCAGCAATTCATCTGTTAAGTAAGAATTTATGTAATTTTGACCTAAATGAAGCAATTGTCCAATAACCCCTTATATCACTCGGAAGCGAGTTCCAATTTCTAGCAACTGAAACTGTATAGGATGAAGAATATAAAGATGTCTTGTGGTAGGGTATAATGAGTAAATTGTTATAATGAGATCTTGTACTTAGCTGATGATATGCGGATAAATTTTGAAAACGAGAAGCCAAATAGATTGGGGTAGCGGTGCGCAGAATTTGAAATAAGAGAACAAGAGAATGGAGGGCTCGTCGATCGCTTAGCCTTAGCCAAGACAGAGTTTGGAAAGACGGGGAAACATGATCATACTTACGAATATTACAAATATAACGGACGCACGCATTATGCACACGTTGTAGCCTGCTGCTCAAATTTGCATTTAGGTTACTTACGACACTATACTGGAATTTATTAAATTAATTTTGAACATCTTCCTCTTTATCATGTCTTACTACAACCCAAATAATTGAAATGACTGACTTGTTCTATAATAAAATAAAACTCTTAACTAAATTTAAAATATTAAGTAACAAATGTGTAGACATTCGCATAATGTCTCGATTTTAGCTACGCTCAAATAAGTGAAATTTTATTTACAAGTCTATCGCGGCAATCTATATAATTCGGGAAATATGAGATAGGTGACTAATAATACGAGTGTAACTCAAAGAAATTTTACATTACGACTAAATTATTTAGGTAATATTTTACATCAATGATCATCATACAGTCTTCACAAAGGAGGAAATTTGTTACAATATTTCTCAATTGCTCCATTTATGTTAGTTCAACCACTGGACCATAAAATATCACGTTTTCCAAATGAATTTTTTTTTTCCAATTCTCCAAATTTTATTTTAAATGTATTATACAAAGTTGCAGTCTTCTGAAATTTAATCCAATTATTCGTTATCTTTTAAGGGGAACACAGTAGGTAGAACTTAAAATGAGAGGGATTCAATCCGGCATCGGAACTTGAATCCGGTGTGGCTTAGTGGACAAAGATCCAGCACGTAAATGAAGGATGGATAGAACAGAGAAAAATTTTCTCCGGCACCGGGACTCGAATCCAGGTTTTCAGCTCTATGTGCTGACGCTTTATCCGCTAAACCACACTGGATTCCAGCTCCGATACCGGATAAAATCCTCTCAGTTTAAGTTCTACCTCTCACTTTTCCCTTTGGTGGCCCACCCTCATGTACTGTGTCACAGAATATGTGACAGTGGCAGAATTGCCAACGCACTATGTACAGAGGTGCACTCATACGAGTGACTAAGTGGCCAGGATCCGACAGGATGAGCGCTGTCTTGAATCACTAAGGGCCATATTCATAGACATTCTTAGCGCGGGTTTCCGCTGGATGATCAGCGAACTAACGTTTTTCGTATTCATAAACCATTGTTAGCGATATATGATATGATATGAATCCCGTACAAGTAACCAGTCGATAGCCGGGGCTAGTTTAGCACGCTCGTAGCGAGGGCTAGCGAAATGTCTATGAATAGCACCCTAAGTGATTACTTACGCATATTATTATTATTATTATTATTATTATTATTATTATTATTATTATTATTATGTACCGAAGTACATATTCTATCCATTCTTCATCATATGGTAACGCAGAATTCCTGCACGGAAATATCATATGTACTTCGTACATAATAATAATAATAATAATAATAATAATAATAATAATAATAATAATAATAATAATATCTAGCACGTAAAGCAGGAAACCCGTGTTTGAGACCCAGTATCAGAGAGAATTTTTCTCCTTTCTACGGATTCTTCACTTTTAATAAGTGTTTATGAACCACCAGGCAGCTGCCTAGTACCGGGACCTGGCATCAATTATACCTGGCCGCGGGATATTGTCCTGGAATTTGCCATTTTACTCTTCTAAGCATTTTTGACGACTGAGTATTTTATAGTGGAAAAATTCTTATGTTAATAATCTTCATGATTATGTCGAAAAGCGGAGCTCCAGATTGTCCCTGAACTCTAAATTCTAAAATCTAATTGAATAATATCTGTGTAGCAAATGTCAATGACCAAGCCACTTATTTTCTAGTGATCGGGAATTTTTCGGACTTAGAAATCTTTCAACTTAAGGCAGGAATCATTTTCCTAGGTGACAGACGGTAGGCAGAAATGACTGGAAGCATTAAATTTATGCATTGGTAATTGTCTGATGACGTCGTCTGTATATTTTGTGCCTTGAATATAAGCTGCAATGCCCTAGATCAACTTTTATTTGGAAGAGAACTATAAAAAGAATTTTAAGTTCAACAAAACGTTCACTTGCGGCTGGGTTTGAACACACGGACCTCGTAACAAATGTCAAGCATATGCCACTTCTGGAGTGTTTTGGAATTTTACCTCACTTCTTCTTATCCACCTCAACTTGGCTACGGCTTAACGAACGTAGAAATTTTCATTCTCTTGTTCTCCTTTTCCAAGTCCTTCACACTTCTACACCTACCTACCTTGCCTCCCGTTTCAGTTACCTGTCAACATATCATAATCTCTTCACACGCACGCAAAATAGCCGCATACTAGCCATACCAACACATAAGACATCATCGTATTCATCATCATACACAATCTCGCTCTCGCGCTTGTGGAATACCCTACCCAGTGACATCAGAGACTGTCGGAATTTAGTATCGTTCAAAAGCAAGCGTATTAAGCATTTTCTTACTGGGTAGGGTAGGTTTAATTTTTACTTAATCAATAAAAGAAATGATTCTCTCTCTTTAACTTTTACAATAAATTGTCTAGCTTTTATTAATCAGTCAATCTTTTAGTACTTTGATTTTTATTGTATTTGTAAATTTAATATTAATGAAATTCTTAAATTAGTTGAACCTAAATGTTTCACATCTGCTGCTTTACTACACAGTGCAAATTATGGTCCACGTCTAAATAATTCGATAATAACATTTCATCCAGAATTAACTACTTTAAGCAATGAAATTTTCAGATCCAGAATAAAAAAATTTATATGACAGACTTCCCTGTATTTATATTATTTACCATGTATTGTAAAACAGGTTTATTTCTATCCTAAGTATATTTTTTTCTATCTTATCTTGGTTACTATATTGTAAATTTTATATTAAACAACAATGTAATTTTATTATTTCAACAATTATGTAGTTTATTCTTCCAACACAACAATTACTCTTCACTTTCTACAATTTAATTCTGCTCCCGTCAACAATGGGATTTGCTCTCCACACAGTAACACAGTATTTGTTATTGCACTCCACAGACGACAATGACAATTTACTTGGATTGTTGAGAACAACAATGAACTGTTAATTTTTACTCATGTTCACAAAGCACTATTTACAAATCAGAACTGTCAGTTCTCAGTTCACAGTTCTCCTAGCTCAGTCACTCAAGTTCACAGTATCTCGAACCACAGACCTTCAGAGACAGTCCACTGTACTCGAACTCAGGTCCCTCCAAATGCGGTCCACTGCACTCGAACTCAGGTCCCTCCAACTGCGGTCCACTGCACTCGAACTCAGGCCTTCGGATGCTCGCACAATTGCGGACACACACTCAAGTCGAACTCCGGTACACAAGACTGGCTGGCTTGCTGTCCACTGACTGTAACGACACTGGCTTACTGACTGACTGTCGTTCACTTGCGTCTTCTCTTTTACAACCAAACCATAGTTTCTGGAGAGTTCGCGATCTCGAATAATCTCTATATCTCCCGTCTCTGCCGCGGTCACTCTCTCTACTCTCTCCGCCTTAGCACATGTCCCAGGAAGCAGATGCGCGCGCAACCCGCCCAAAACACGGCCGACTTAGCCCTTCCTCCTTCGGTCGTGAGATCGAATCTCGCGTGACCGTCACAATATTAACATGACCTGTACTAATTATACTACTAATAATAATTTAATATTAATCCACCAATCTTAACATCGTATATTTTTTCACTCAGTTAATACTAGTATTATTATTTACTAAATTTATTATCATCTTTATGTGACCTTTTTTCTTAAGTATTTTGTCTACAAAGTATGTATACCTATGTAACGGAACTGTCCCGAACACGAGCTTTGCTCTTTCGGGGTATTTTAATGTAACATTTTTATGCATATGTTATTATTAAATAAATAAATAAATACATAAATCATAATTGTAATTGTATTCTTAATATTGTAGTTATAATCCCCTGCTAGAGGGGAAGAGAAGCCTGATGGCCTTATCTCTACCAGGTTAAATAAATAAATAAATAAACTTCGCATACACAGGGGTATTGAGAGACAGGATATGTGATAATAATGGATTAATAATGAAACGGGAGTATGAAAAGAGCTATATATTCGAACAAATCAAGTTCTATGACCGTTTCTTCCACCACGAATTCTATAGTATCTCACTGTTATGGCTTTGCGTGTTACTTCAATTTAGAGTCATTGGTCATTTCATACGATTGCAAATAAAATTTCGTAATCATTTAAGAAACAATGAATACATCTTAATGTAAGTCTGGTTATACAGATGGGATACTGATAACGGGCTCTAAACGAAAACGCCAGAGAAATGAACAAAACAACGTGTAGTCGATTTTCCTTACAATAAAACAAAACACGGGCTTCTAAATTTGTAGCTGTAACAATAACACTGAAAGAGTGATGGAGAAGACTAACCGGTGAGATAATTGAAGTGGCCAAACCGTGAAAACAAAGGAATGCAGTATATCAAGCTTGTATGAAAATCTTTGTTTTCAGTCACAGATTACTTCACTTTAATACGCCTGTCTATTTGAAAGATTCTGCATGTATTTCCATTAATACGTCCACACAATATGTACCTGTATACAGGATACGAACAGTAGTCTACGTGTACTCATATCTTATAGACGAATAAAGCGAAACAGCGATCCACTGTAATATTAACGGATTGGTTGTCAGATTGTAGCTCCTGGAATGTGTAGCGCTTCTAAGGGTGTATTAAAATATGTAGTGGAGAAGGACAATTCAGGGACAGTTTTAATAGGGATACCCCCATGGCAATAATTCTTCATCATTACCTCATTATTACCGTCCCGTTGGGAAGTATTGAAAACATACACGTGTAACGGACGTTTCATGTCTATTAGTCTCTTGAGCTCCAAAAAAAAAAGTATGGTATAATAAATTGGGGAGTAACAGCATCATCTGTACTTAATCCATTAATTTTATTACACACAAGATTAATAAAAAATTGTCTGACCAAAAATATGGATTAACCAAAAAATTTAATTTATACAGAATTTAATACATTAACTATTGAAGAAATTTACAAATATAGTTTACTAACTTACTACCACAGAAATCAAATAATAGTACATTATGCAACGAGCCTATAATGGTAGTAATTAAGATGCGAGTATGTTTATGAAACGAGCGCAAGCGAGTTTCATAATTTTCATACGAGCGTCTTAATTACCATTATAGGCAAGTTTCATACGACTTTTTATGCTCGACCATATTTCTAACCTGAAATTATTCATAAGTATTCATGTTATTCTTATCTGACTTGGGAGTGGAACTGACCTTGTGCAATATCTCGAAAATTGTGAGATGTGCGCAGACGCGAAAGTATTGATTTTTTCCTAGAAACAAATGTCATTGACCTTGATATAATCTAGAGAGTAAAATAAACATTAATCTTGATATAACCTTGAATTTGATTTCGACATTGAAAAACGAGATGACAAATTTAATTTATTTGAATATTACTTACAATTAACGCTAATTATTATAGTAACAGAACATAACCTTGTGCGACAGTATTGGATTTCCAGCCTCCGTGACGTTTCGCTACTTGTCTTTCGATTGCATATCCGAGAATAATCGATACTTGCGCTTTCATATTGCTACAATGGTGTTTTCTGATTGGTGGAACACCTGAACTTTAATGTATAAGTGTACTTTAATGAGGTCCATTAAAGGGCTGCTACCAGGTGTATAATTACTACATTTCGGCATGGTCGAGCATAAAACAAATCTAATCGACATGAATACCGTACTCGAAGACAAAAGTCTACTTTCCCATTAATTGAGCCTAAATGTCATACAAGTGCAGCTCTTAAACATGGTCTAATTTCGGCCCAAGACTTTATAATAGAACCACAACGCATTTTCCAAATTTGAAATATTTTAAAATTGAAGCTTTTAAAAAAGAAATTTGTAAAATTATCCATGATATACAATAATAACAAATGCTTTTTTTTTACATTTTATTTCTGTAGACTATATTCATGTTTTTATTGAATATCACTGGCTTCCGTCTGATAGTCAATTTATATTAAATGTGTATTTTTCTCTATTTTTCTCTTTCTTCTTTATTCTTGCTCTTTCGTTGTATTTATTGGTTTGAATTAAGTTACTTACTGTATTTAGTAAACTGTCCTTGTAAATGTTATGTTATATTATTGACTAAGACCACACCATACACGAGCCTGGCTCTTACGGTAGTGGCTAGAAACATTTTTGTTTTATAAATTTAATTTTTAATCACTAGCTAGCTAGTTAAATAAATAACTAAATTAAATAAATTAATTAACATCATTGTTTCACGAAAGTGACGTATAAATTTTTATTATATATTTCGAGGCTCTTCGCAATAATTGAGTTTCTTAAGTTGCGAACTATAGGGCAAACTCGACTAATTTTCTAACACGGCTAATTTCGTAATATTTTTTCATTTAAATTTATCACGAAATGATACCAAATTTAATTATGATGTTATAGTATAAATGACAGAACTTGTATTAAAATATAGATTTCATGCCATCACATTACAAACAGTTTGTTACTACATAGAATATCGTTCGTAATCGCATTATTATGGCACGCGTGCCGATAATAGCAATGACATATTCGCTATATGACGTAATACCGGAACGCTTGTATCGGGATGCATGCAACTCGTCTATCTCCTACGCGCAGTGTAACAAGAAATGAAATGCAGACACAAGGTAACGTGTCTTTTATTTCCAATCTTTAACAATTTTGTGTGACTTCTGTAATATGACATAAAACAGTTTTGTGGTTCAGAGAACCTATATTTAAAAAATAAAGGAACATTTGCAACACAACCTGCAAAGTCATTCATTTCTATTTACGCAATGCCAATGCCAGGTGCACCTAATCGTTACGAACATATGAAGACAATTTGTCAGCTATGGATCTCGAAATTCTTTCATAGTTTATTTCCTACAATTTATAATGTTAAGCTGTCATAAAGTTTTGTATCCAATTCGTGGATAATCTTATTATGATACTCGTGAAAATTGTCGCATGAACGATCACCCATGCCATAATTAACAAGATTATCCACTTTTTGCATAAATAACATTATTCACTGCGCTCTTAAAGTGATGAGCGGTTTTTTGGAAACTACTTGAAGAGATGTGAGATCTATAGCTTTGAATTTGTAAGTGAATACACCATCCGATTTCCTTTTGCTAAAAGAAGACTTTTTTTTGCTGTTTTTTGAGATCCAAATTTTTTTCAATGCTAAGTACTGACATTGTATACTGCTTAGTAAAAAATATAAATTTATCAATGCACTGATTATGTAACAGCCTCATCTTAGTAGGTTATTTTCTTGGCGTTTTTCTCATTCCACGAGACCATTTTTGTCTCTAATTTTTTTCTATAATATAACAACAATCTATGGTGGAAGAAATATCAAATGCATGAAACGTAAAATATGTGTGTGTATTCATAGCATTTCTGATATATAGTGAATATCTTGCGTGTTGCAGATAGCAGATAATAGCAAGGTCAAATGTGAACAGAAATACAATTTAAGTAATATGAAAGAGGCAATTGTGTCTAAAAAAAAGGAAAACTGTCGCAGAGAAACCTCGTGGTTTTCTTTGCAAGATCGACGAGGACCAGAAGGGACCAAAGTATCAGTCAAGGAGAATGACATTTCTAGTCTCTCAAGTCAGTTAAAAGTGGTAGACAACGAAACAGCATCGTCTTCAGGAGCCAAGAAAAGAAGATCTGTGCTTAAAGAAAAGCCTAATGATTTGATGCGGATCTTGCACACGAAATTTCGAGGACGACAAGCATGGTGAAATATGAATTAAGTGTGTCAGTTCTGATCAAATACAGAAAGAACTTTAATTGTTTGGGTTGAAGGTATGGATCTGACTGAGGAATTTAAAATTTGACTGAATATGCATAAATATTTTGAATTTAAGGACTATCACGAAATTACCCTTGTACTATCACGAAATTATACCAACTCTTCTAGAGTGATATATTTTTTCTTTATTTGTATTGCTTGGTTGCAATTATTGTATAAATTTATTTGAGATTAAAATGCTGAAATGTATCTTCCTGAAACCTAATAATGTACGAGCTATTCCATATGAAATCGATCAGTAAAAAACCTCGCATTTTCTACACTCTAATTTTTCCCTATTTATACAAGGTGCTGAGGGGAGTGAATTTTCAAAAATATACTATCGACAGTCAAACGGTTTTCGTATTATTGAGCGACAAATTTAGCGTATTTTATAAAAACAAGCCTTTTTCAGCGCTCAGAACTCTGGAACCATTTACCGCAGAACATTGAACGAGAGCTTATTTTGAAGCTGACATTTGGTAGGTTATGTTAAGAAGTAATCCTTATTTTTATTGTACACAGAGAGACAGATAATCTGATTTTACTTACTTTCAGGCTTTTTGCCAATTTGTAAAAATGTAAAAAAATATTGAGAAAAAACATTGCATTATTAAGAGAGTTTCGGCATTGTTTGCTTAGTGGCACGGCAATAAGTTTCGAGGGTTATTAAATAGATTATTTTCACACGCCTAAACTTGAACGGCGCAGTACCGCACGCACTGGCCGAGAGCTGAAGATAAGTGAGCGTTGGGCGTCATTTTACTCCTGTGTTTATGAAAATCTGTGATAAAGCTAGCACAGCCATGACTGCTAAACGACACAGCACGTGTTTATGTCTCCTGGCCTTGCTTACCTCGGCTAGCTCCCGCCTCACAGTCAGCTGGTTACCTCACGCGCGTACTATTCACTTTCTTTATTTGATATTTTCAATACTTTCTTATCAGTAAAAAAGTGTTTATTTGTACTTTCAATGCGGACTCTAACTATATATTTTCAAAATATTTTTTCCTTGGCAAAGGCGTCTTAATGAGGAAAAATCTAAATTTCTCCATTTCCATAAAAAGTAAGAAAATCTCTTTACATGTCAATATAAACTTTAATTTCTCAGCATCAAAATAAACCACGATTTTGATCATTGGGTGAAAGGGTTTCGGAGCTTCAACAGTTTAAATTTGCTAATTTTATGAAAATACGATAAATTTAAATATTTTAAATTTAAACACTATGAAGTTCTGATGCCTCAAACTTTGCACAGAGCATTGTATCACAGTTCTCTACGTACAAAAAAAGTTTTATTGTATTTAGAAATTATAAGGTCAATTTTCTCTATATTTCGGTCAATTTGAGATGGAATAGCTCGTATATATATTATAAACACTCTTCTTTTATTTGAACCTTATTTTTGCACCAAAACCTAAGTATCACAAAATAACATGAGGGTAAAAGGTATGTACCATCGCAAACCTTTATGTCAATGTGTGATCCTGGCACTACAGGGAAGCGATCTTTTGAACGCATCTGTTTTTAAACGTTCTTCAATGGAGTTACGTGTATATGGTTTCTCTTCCTCATGCCGACCAAACTGTTCACATTTTCACGCTTTTCTCATCAATAATTTTCCGTCCAGTTCTAATTAAGTAGGCGCAGTTTAATTATAATTAGCAGGAAACAATTACATTGTAAATACTTCATGTTAAACACACGTTATTGCATATTTACGCACATAGAATCTAGAGAGCACAGATACACGCACATACAAACAGGAACGTACTCAAAGAGACAAATACAATTTATTTAATACCTATTACAAATAACTGCAATAATAACATAACAAAGAGAAGCAATAGCAAAGGAATTCGAAATGAAGTACCAATATTAACACAAGAGTGTTATTTGTCCATTAATATGATTTATATTACAATTTTCCTTTCGCAATACTGAAACGTTATAGGGGAACCTGTCCTAAAATGACATACGATAAGAAAAAACTGCTGTTGGTGGTTTGTTTCTGCATAAATAAAAGATTTTTTACACATACAGATATTAAACTATATTACTTTTACTATGGCACAGTTAAAAGCAGGATATTTTACATTAGGTGTCCCCTATACAGCTTTTAAAAAAATTGTATCACTATGTCATTTTATCGACAGTACTCGGGTAAAATGACATACTCATCTCAAAGTGAGATATCGAATACTTTTACTTGAATATATGGCATGAAAATGACTTTGCTCTCTTGGAGAGACTAGCAGACTCGCTGTGCACGCAAATTGTACTTAGTGCAATTGAGCCAAGTCTCCTTGCACTTAGTACAATTGAACCAAGTCTATTTTTGTCTTGAATGACAGAATAAGTCATTTCAATAAAGGTATGACATCATCATCGTCATCTGAGTTGCATTCCAGATCATCACTGTCCATTTCTTGATCCAAAGGAAGTCTTTTCTTCACTTGGTGACAAGAACAGGACTGTGTCCTGTGCAGAATCAGCTGGGGCGTTGTCATGAAGCAAAAGGACCCCCTTGGACAGCTTCCCGCGACGCTTCGTCTTCATAGCCTCCCGTAACCTCGTCAGGAGATTTCGGTAGTATGCTCCTGTGATGGTTTGCCCCCTTCAGAGCATAATCTGTCAGCACCACACCTTAGATGTCCCAAAAAACACTCAGCATCACCTTGCTCGATGATGGTTGGGTCTTCGCCAGTCACACATGCTGCTTCTTTAGGCTATCAAATTTTTCCTCACCCCCCGTATTCTCTTGATATGGCACCCAGTGACTTCTTCCTCTTTCCTCGGATGAAGAAACCATTGCGTGGGAGACATTTCCAGAATGACGACGAGGTGATTTTTGAGGTGGAACGTTTCCTGAACAGCCAAAATGCAGACTTCTACAACCAAGGCCTCCGTCAAGTCATCCATCGTTGGGAAAAATGTGTCGCGTTGAAGGGCGAATATGTAGAAAAGGACTAACACCATCACCAAGTTTCATGGTCGCAGCTTCATTTTTTCGAGGTGATATTTAAAACTTTATAACTCCCCCTCGTATGGGCTGCTAGTAGAAGTTTGTGCTCGTGCCTCTTTTCCTATAGATATGCCCAATTTGTGAAAAAACGGAAGTCGAAATACGTAATATGGTCTCACGAATAAGCTTGATGTAGTTTTCTTTAAAGATTTACAGCAGATACTTTACAGAACATCACAAAGAACATGATTCAGCTGTTGAATATACTAACTGGTGTAGCTGATCCAACTGCAGTTATAGGAATTAGTGCCTTCGGCATTTGCAGTTTCCGGTTTTTGGCTTTCTTCTTATGATAAGCCATTCAGTTATTCCTGCAGCACTAAAACATGATCAGGAAATTTTTGAGGATTGATTCAAAGGCCAAATTCTTGTTTGTGCAAATCAAATAACAGCATTGTGGCTGGTGGCTGCTTTCCTGTAGCCCAATGAAAATAAACTACCAATCTGTTATAGGGTCACTCAGCTCTCCTAAGATAAATCCTCAACTATTTGGAGTCTTCCTGCTTCTAATACGATTTGAGAGACCCAAATAATATCTCATCTAAGAGGTGAAGTTGATGCGTGATGTGTGGAGAGGATAAAACCATTATCTCTGGCATATGTCAACATATCAATATGTTTGTGGTTCAAATGAGCATCAACCAGAAGAAGTACTTTGTTTTTGGATATGTTGGCATATTTAGCACTTCAGCCATTATGTAAACAACTCCACGGTCATCCATCCCAGTTCATTAACTAGTCCTAATGTTCCATATGAAACTTCATCAAAAAGTTATTGTTTTCTCTTCCTCATTCCAAATATCAAAGCAGGCAGAACAAAATTTCCAGGAGAGCTCATATGACAAAACTGTTGCTTGTTGACCTCGCTTTGTGCATTTTATAGTCCCTACTTGCTTTTATCCTCGAGCTGGAAGGATTTTATTTGGTGTTTGAGCAGCTAGGAATAGTGCCGATTCATCAACTTTCCAAGTTCATGTAAGATGGATGTGTTTTTCACCTAAAACCGCATAAACTTTCAATTCGGGTAAAATGACATAGTGTGTCATTTTATCCTCATATATGGTATGTCATTTTACCCTGACTGGTAGCTTTCAACATATGGAGGTACAGGCAACGCTCACATGGATTTGAAGGTTACAAAATACGTCAAAAATAATCAGAAGGAAAGTAGTTACATGCCTCATGTATAAAAAAATGTGTTTGATTTCTTTAAGTCTATGTACAATGCCACCAAAGCAATGTCACTCCAAAGTTCGACAACAAGATTTTCACTGATTTAAGCACACAAGTAAGATTTTTCACGAAAAATCAACGCAATTTATGGAGGTTCTCTGTAACCAATATATGAACATAACCCAGTTCAAAGGAATTCTGTCTCGTGCACAAGTATTGAGAAACCTAAGGTATGCCATTTTACCTGAGTATGTCATTTTAGGACAGTTTCCCCTACAACCTCAGATATCCCGTACTCTATTTTTAATCCTACAATATATATTGTTCATTTGTACGTAGGGATGTACAGTAGTGGCAAAAAAACCGGACCGACCCTTGTAGCTGCTTTTAGAGCCTTGTTCACTCCAGAGCACGATAGACTGGTAACAAGATATTCGTGGTTCGAATCCTGCGTGGGAAGGAAACTTTTTTTTTTTGTTCCTTGTTCAAATGTATTCCCAATACTTTTCGATTGCTGGTAAAATTCATGTTCTGGGAATAATAAATTAATTAAGTAATAAAATGCATTTTCTGGGAATAATAAATTAATTAAGTAGTAAAATATCGCTGCAATCGAAAAGAATTGGGAATAAATTTTAATAAGGAACAAAAAAGTTTCCCTTCTGAGGCAGGATTCGAACCACGAAAGTCTTAGTTACCAGTCTATCGTGCTCTAGAGTGAACAAGGCTCTGAAATCAGCTACAAGGGTCGGTCCGGTTTTTTTGCCACTACTGTACATAAATTTATACAGTGCATTACAGCAAAACGAAATAGGCGTGGTATAGGCGTGGTAGTAATCTATATGATACTGGGAGGAAATTAAACAGAGAATAAATATGGGAAATGCCTCTTATTATTCGGTTGAGAAGTTTTTATCATCCAGTCCGCTGTCAAAAAATCTGAAAGTTAGAATTTATAAAACAGTTATATTACCGGTTGTTCTTTATGGTTGTGAAACTTGGACTCTCACTTTGAGAGAGGAACATAGGTTAAGGTGTTTGAGAATAAGGTGCTTAGGAAAATATTTGGGGCTAAGAGGGATGAAGTTACAGGAGAATGGAGAAAGTTACACAACACAGAACTGCACGCATTGTATTCTTCGTCTGACATAATTAGGAACATTAAATCCAGACTATTGAGATGAACAGGGCATGTAGCACTTATGGGCGAATCCAGAAATGCATATAGAGTGTTAGTTGGGAGGCCTGAGGGGAAAAATACCTTTGGGGAGGCCGAGACGTAGATGGGAAGATAATATTAAAATGGATTTGAGGGAGGTGGGATATGTTGATAGAGACTGGATTAATCTTGCTCAGGATAGGGACCAATGGCGGGCTTATGTGATGGCGGCAATGAACCTCCGGGTTCCTTTAAAGCCAGTAAGTAAGTAATGTATATTTTTGGTATGAAAAGCGTGCTCTTTGGAATGTTCAAGGCGCGTCTATAATGAAATGGATCCCCAAATTGCTATGATACTGAGATTGCAGGTCTTATGGAACAAAATCCAAATCAAGAAAGAAATGATCACTGTGAGACGAAAAGATATTTGAATATTTTACTTGCTGTAAATGGAGGACAAATTGGGAACAGACTTCCACTCCCACAATGTTTCATAAATGTCTTTCAGTTCCCCCCTTATATACACGATTAATAAGACAGCAATTTCTGCAGCACAGTGGTGGAAATGACAACCTCAACAGATTAATTATCTTTCACAGTACTGAAGATGTCTGGCATGGATGCAGAAACAGGTGCGTCTTCTGCGATGGCACCTTTAAGGCTGTTAGCCGTCTCTTTTGCCAGCTATATACTGTCTGTTGCATTGTATTTGAGCACGTATTTGCATTGATATATGCATTTTACGTCAGGAAAGATGAGGTCACATATAACATCATTTTTTCAGTATTTGAAAGCAGCAAGACCAGAACGTAAAACAGGACCAATTCTTCAGCTTACAGTGATGGACTTTAAAACTAGAAACACAAAATATGCTGTTCACACTGCGTTTCAAAAGAGTATGCGAAAGAATTTCTTGTTTCATTTCCTTCAGAGGGTTGGCGGCATTGAATAAATATCAGTCTTACACAGTAATTCTTGATGTGGTTCGTACAGATATGTGGTGCCTTTTGGTATTTCCATTTGCTGTTCTGCATGACAATCAAGCTATCGTTTTCCACTGTCAATTACACAGTTTAAATTTGGCTACATAATTTCAAGTTCCTTATTCTCAGAAATTTGTCTTATTGAACAAATTAATTTGCGTGCGGATAAAGACGATTTGTTTAAAATTTATCGACATAACTGACATGTTTTGAAGGTAACCTCTGCCTTCTAAACAGAATCTCCAGGAAATTCGCCTTTTAACCGATTCAAAATGAAGTTATTGGCAAAATTTTCTGAATAAATTCAGAATTGGTTTTCTCGAAAACAAAATATTTATTCTTATTAATATTAAATGAGCTACGTACGTCCTACCGTTCACGTCCTTTCAAACTGTAATAAAAATACAAGGATTTCCTACAACCACATCCATCTGAATCTGTCACAGAAAGACAATGTTAAGCATTCGCATAGGTCTTGCATAAATTGCTTCAGTGTGTATGCTCTTTTCCAATAATTATTTTTTCCAAACATTTATCCATGCAGGAATTATTAAGGCATTTCGTTGCATTTTAGCACTAGTAAATGCATGACGGTTCGGCGCCGTAGCGTCGTGGTCTAAGACATCATGTCTAGGCGCCTAGCACGGAATTCGCGTTGGTTTGAGTATTCATGGGAAGAAATTTTGTCACGAATTTAGGCTAGGGACGAGTGAACTTGCCTCTTGAAACCTGGATACTCAGCGAAACTTAGTGCAGTCAGCTGGTGTGAGTTGGGAATAGAGTTGCGTGATACTCGCAATGGGAACACAGGACAAATTATTCCAATCCATTCTGTCAAACGCCTTTTCTAGGCCCACAAATACTACATACACTTCTTCATACTTCTCTAGGAATCTTTCGCCGATTGTTCGTAGCAGTCCAATTGAATCTATCGTGCCTTTTCCCTGCCTGGTACCAAACTGCTCTTCTTCTTGCATCTTAGAATGTAAACGTCGATTCAGTAATCGCAGGAGAATCTTCGTCGAGTGTGATATGAGGCTGATATTCCGCAACTCATTACATTTCTTGTCATTACTTATACAGGGACATCATTTTATTTTTACTTCAATTTTTATTGTACCTGAGTTTCTGAATGTACTTCACTCCCACCCCTTCTACTAGTAAACTTCCAACCGTTCACGACACAGAGCCGAGGGCGCGTAAGCAGTACTGAGTTAGTGAGTACAGTACGTTCCAGAAATATGTTCCCGTTTTCCAGTGACGAAAGAGCTTTCAATATTGAATCATATTTTCGCACAGGTACCGTCGTCCGTTTGCCTACGTCGCATCCCGGTTGCCCCCACCTGCTTCTGTTCGCCCCTCTGTGAAGTCTAGTAGCCGGGCTATCTTAGCTCTTTTCTGAAAACATTAATTTCTGTTAGGAATTGGACGTCTACGTAATATTATACAGAGTGCGGCATTTAACGTTTCCCATTTTAAGTTGGCGATTCTGTTTACATTGTTGGTAAAACATGTTTGCAAACACAGGGATTCGGTGTAGCAAAGCCTTGGATTTAGTTAGCCACATCCCAACACAGGGATTCGGTGTAGCAAAGCCTTTAGTTAACCATGGAACGTTGGCCGGTGCAACAGCGCATTTTCTGTGTTGAACAGTTTGTTTCAACCAAGTCAATTGTTGCTGTCCCGCGCGAGTTTAGGCGGATTTTTGGTGATAATCAACGTGGAGTTGCACCATCACGAAAAATAATCAGTGTATGGGTGCGTCAGAGGTGTGAAACGGGATCGGTCGAGGGAGGGAAGCGAGGACGATAATGGTGCTGCGGTGACTGTGAACTCTGAGCGTTACAACATAATGTTGACAACTTTTTTCCTGCCTGAGTTGAGACGCCGTAACTGGAACATTCAGCGCCTGTGGTTTCAACAGGATGGAGCCACATCCCATACAGCACTTGTTTCAATGAACACACTTCGTGCTGCTTTCCCTGGGCGACTTATCTCCAGATTAGGTGACATTCAGTGGCCCTCTGTTTCCCCTGATCTCACTGCACCAGATTTCTTTTTGTGGGGGTATCTTAAGAGTAAGGTCTACGGTCGTATCCTTCATGACATCGAGGACCTTAAAACCGCGATTCGTGAAGAAATTCCTGGTGTTACACCTGAAACATTGCTGCGAATAATGGCCGGTGTGCAGGGAAAATTGCAACAATGCATTGACGCCAATGGAGGACATCTTAAAGACATTATTTTCAAAACATAAGATGTACTGTAATTCCAAGATTATAATGGTTGTAAACTGATTAATTTCTTGTAATTTACTTGTAAACTAAATAAGATATGGGGGTTTGAAAATAGGAAACGTTAAATGCCGCACCCTGTACAAGTGTTTAAAATAACAAAAATAAAAGGGCCTCGTTAAGTAATTAACTGTCACGTGATCCCCCCCTTTCTACGACCCTGCGACAAAATCACTTGAACGGACAGTAAATAGCATTTCTGAGTAATTTTATCTTTTCGGATCGGGCAGAAGTGAAGATTGAATTTACAGTACGTAAGGTACTCTTGTATAGAGTAGGTACAGAATTATTTCAACATGAGTTACTCGTACGAAGGACGAAACTGGTAATTGGGATTAGGTACAATAGTCTATAGTGCGATAATATGCACATTAGAACTGAAGCCTGTATTGAAATGAACGGCCACCATTTTCAAAAATGTGTTTAAATGTCCATATTATGATTATTTTTCAATTTAACTTCACTCTCTATATTGTACGCTAATGTGCTGTAACAGTACAATAAACATTTCATAATTAATACGTCCGAATGGATAGCTCAATTCGTGAGTAAAAACACTGAGTGTTAATACTCTACTGTATTTTGATTAAACAAAAACCTAATGAAAATTATCAAACTCAAAATTGCGATATTTCCTAGTTCACGTAAATGGTTGAACTACTTTTTTTCCCTCCTATACCCAGTAAAGTGATTTGTATTTTACGCCAGTATCATCGAACTCCAGTCGTGGAAGGGGTAGCAAACGGTGTTTCCTGTTTCAATCGTTAACAGAAAGGTATAGCCAGATTAATATTAAAAATGTTAGTAAAAATAAAATGATGTCCCTGTATTTCTTCAGTATTCGAAGCTACGCTGTCTCCGTAAAATCTTTAGGCCAGTCTCCTTTAATTGATACAGTGTCGTTAAATAACCAAGTAAAAAAATTAACATAATAATAATAATAATAATAATAATAATAATTAACAAAAGAAAATCATTAAATTAGAGCTAACACAGAGTTGGAAAAACAAGTGGCTACGGAATGAAAGGTCCAAGGTTAAAACCAGGATGGTGGTGAGTTTTTCCTCATTAACAAAACATCCACAACTGCCCTTACGTTCATTCGGGCTCGTATGAAATCCAGTGCCGGGTCTTTCCCGTGGGGAAAAGTCGGTTTGAGCGTAGTGCAAACCGCACCACTTCATTCTAGTGCCGATATCATTAAAGCGCAGAACTTTACCTCAATTCACTCCAATCGCCTTTATGGAGTATAAACGGGATATCTGTAACTTACCTTTACAGTAATGCATATAGAAGCATAAATAGGAAATTCCAATATATTATTTTAATGTACCGAAGTACATATGATATTTCCATGCAGACATTCTGCGTCATCATCCGTTCCATTACTCTTTCATCGTATGATGACGCAGAATATCTGCATGGAAATATCATATGTACTTCGGTACATTAAAATAATATATATGATATGCGTAAATCACTTCGTGATTTAAGACGGCGCTCATTCCGTCGGATCCCGGCCAACTAGTCACTCATACCGAGTGCACCTCAGCACATGTGTGGACTTCGGTCCTGCGTTCATAGACATCTATGACGTAGTGCAGAGGGCGGCCACTAGAGGGAACCCAAGAGTTGGAGCTTAATCTGAGACGATTCTAACCGGCTTCGGGGTTGTATCTGGTGTGGCTTAGTGGATAAAGCATCAGCACGTAGAGCTGAAAACCCGGGTTCAAATCCCGGCGCCGGGGAGAATTTTTCTCCGTTCCATTACTCTTTCATCGTAGGAAATTCCAAGCTATTTTAACTAAATTTTACACGCAATTATAAATTTATTTACATTTAATTCGCCACATTTTTGCTGACAGATCACGACTAAAATAATTCGTAATCCTTCACTGCATTCGAAAGAATAATTTTGTATTTATGTTCACTCGTACTGATTTTCAGATAAAAAATATTGAAATGGTGGCTGATATAAGCTCTGGCAGTAAAATATTAAAGTATTCGAGTGGCATGGAGTCAAAAGTGTCTGACCTGTAGTTCGAAAATCACTGTTGTTTTTCCTTTGCAAATTCAGTCAAGGGTTATTTCTAAATGCTAACTCATTAAAAGGTTTCTAATTTTCCAGGTACTAGATCCTATACAAATTATAATCCAAAATCATTATATATATATATATATATATATTATATAAAACTAATTCAGAACTATGTTTTGAAATTTATTCACTGAAAATGAGACGATTAAAACTCTATCGTAAAAATATATATTTTACAAATATCCATAAATAAAAACGAACGATGGAACAGATTTCGAAATTGAGGACAATTACTGTTAAATACTGGCGTGTGGTAAACATAGTTACAAATTCAAATATTGTGGGATTCACGTAAGGTTATTTCCTGAAAGCTGGCATGGACGTATTTTCAATGTTGCCAACTATTACCAGATATTACCAATGCAGGTAACATCACAATGAAATATACTAAAATAATAATAATAATAATAATAATAATAATAATAATAATGATAAACAATATACTTTTTATTCATCTAATACTCAAATGTATTTTGTTTGGTAACACGAAACATATTGATTTCACAAAACATCGATTCATTAGACTTAATCTAAAAAACAATTTTTTACAATATGAAATAATTATTAGTGCGAAGTCTGAAAACTGAATATTATTTTAAAATGCATGTTGTTTATTTACTCATTATAACCATTATTAGTAATATTAATATTATTAAATATGAATTACGTTCAAATTTCATACAACATTGAGTGTAATTAGTTACCACTGCCACCGGGAATATACCCATTTGCAATGTGAATAAATAAATACATATATACGCACGCGCGGGCACGCACGCACACGCACACGCACGCACACACACATACATACTTTTCGAGTGCCCGAAATTGGACAAAGAAAGACTAGCGTTCCAGCGGGAAATGTTAAGGAAAACTGGCAAGTGGACTTTCACAAAGCTTAAAATATTGCAAGAACATGTGCATACATTCATAAACTATGTCAATGTTATAAATTTAGACGAGTAAACGTAGGATAATTTAATCTAGGATGGATAAGAGTAGGCAATAGATATAATGAAAGACTCAAATTTTCACAACAGAATAACAGACCTACATACGCCTAGAGAGTGACAGAAACGAGACATAATGTGTTATATTATAAACATATAGGTAGCAAGGCATGTAGTATTACCTTTATTGTAATGGGACATGCCATTCAACTAATATGAAAAATACATACATACATACATACATACATACATACATACATACATACATACATACATACATACATACATACATACATACGACGTCGATCTACAGATCTGTTACGACAAGGTCCCGATGAGTGAAGTAAGGAACCAGCTAGCGGTCATATCCAAAGGAAAATGGGAAAGTGAATGGTCAACTACTTCCAAAGGTACTCTAACCAAGGCGTTCTTCCCTAGCGTCCAAGATAGACTGAAATTGAAGATAGAAGTAACTCCTAACTTGACGACTCTGTTGACCGGACATGGAAGACTCAACGCATATTTTCATCGATTTAAAATCAAGAATAGTGCGACATGTGTCTGTGGGGATGGGGATCAGACAGTGGATCATATCATTTATGACTGTACGAAATTAGGAAAGAAGAACACTAATCCAGTCTATACATAAATGTGGTGGAAAGTGGCCTGTGGACAAGACAAAATTAGTGAAAAGTTATGTAAAATATTTTATAAAGTTTGCAAATAGTATAGACTTTGAACAACTACAGTAGGCTGGCTAGTTTATAAGGATAAGTTATTTGGGAAGATAGGTTAAAAGTCAGAATTAAGTGATAAGGGTCAAAAATAGGTTACTTACATTCTGTAAATAAGCTACAATATTAGAGGGTATAATTTATCTGAAAATAGGCTGATCAAGAGGTAGTAAATATGTAAATACTGTAAATATTTTAATGCTAGAATATGTAAATATATTCTTGTACTTCATAGGTTAGGAATAGGAAAATAAGTTAGATTAAGAAGTACCAATATTATCTTGGCAGTTACACATAGTAGATGAACTACACTAGTCCATATTTAATCTAGAATGGCAACATAATAATATATAATGTAAATGGATTATGTACTTGAAGGTAAACCTAGGCATGTTATATTACTTTCCATTTGTAATGGAACATGCTGCTCAAAAAAGGAATACATACATATATCATATACATACATACATACATACATACATACATACATACATACATACATACATACATACATACATACATACATACATACATACATACATACATACCCCTAGTAACTTTAGTTTCACGAATGTTGGCAACATCTTCCAAGGCAAACGATACTTCAACATAGCATTTAGAAATTAACTACCAATTATAATATTAATTGTTTGTACTGAAATTCGAAACAAATTTGGCTAAAGAAAATTCAACCTGACATCTATAAAACAAATATAATCCACTACAATAATATGTAGTAATAGGAAGAAATTGTTACGTTTCACCCTTAGGGTATAAGGTAAGACGACCCGAAACATAGATGGGGTTAAAAGAAAATTTCTCTGAGATAAAAGTAGCGTTAAGGTTCATTCTTTTCCTTCAGGATAACAGATAACAGTGAGTGCGAGAACGACACAAGAGATTGTCAGGCTAATGATCTAGCTTTGCCTTCGAATGTACTAAAATTATGGATTTTCTGCTCTTTGGGTTTGCTAATTGTATAATGTTCACTCATAAATCTCCTATGACTGAGATTACTTGCAGGCACCTAACAAATGGAAACAAATCTCTCTTGTCTGTTGTCGCAATTTATTCACGTAATTTTAATTCAGTTTAACCATTGGGAATTAGACAATCGGCAGGGGACGGAGACATAACAGGCAGAAGTGAAAGTGAACTCTGTTTATAAAATTAATGCAGGAAATTATTTAAGTTGTAAAGTCACTGTAGCACATAAATTTTCATGACTTGTCGCAATCATGACTGACTCATCATGATGCTTTCGTCAGTAGGTAATAAAAAAAATGCTCTTCTATGCATTCTCACTATAAATGTGCCACGCACGTTTTCAATTTTGGCATTGTAACGGACACAAAACTGCACTCTGACTGTATCAACACTCGTTTGTTTAACATTTCCCAGATTGGAATAACAAATTTCTAATTCCGATGGATGACTGTAATGTTTATTCAAATTTCAGTAACTGACAATTGCCGGCGCTTAATTTGTGACGTTTCCACTGACTTCCCTCAACTTATCTAGAATCCAGTTACATGATTTGAGCTCATGTTCTATTTCCTTTGTAGCTGATTAGACATTATGTACTTTAGACCTCGTACATCAGGGATGAGACGATATTAGCTCCCAATCATGGTAGAAGAGCTCGACCTTGATCACGAGCGCATAGCTCGTCCACTACATACAGTCGTAACGTAGAGATCAGGGATGTACATGCACATGCAGCGAATAAATGCAGCAATTATTACAATAACTTACGTTACTAAATTTCTGGCTATGTAATAGATCTAATTATTCAGTTATTTAATATACATGTACATATAAATCGCAAAGGGAAGGGGTTTTTAGGAACAAACTGAGAAATAGGAAAAGTCAATTGTATGTAAACCATTTTCTTGTTAAAAGCAATTATTTATTATGTAAATACTTTACTTCATTGGTTAGGAGAAACTAATAGGGTCTGCCTGCTCGACGTGTCTGATCTCTAAGTACTTTTGAGTATTTGTTGAAAAAATAATCATGACAATATTGATTGAAATAGAGTTTATTGATTGTGTGATTGTAAAATGTAGTCCTTACTCTCCAGTCGTGATTACGTAATGAGTTTTCTTAGAGCGATTTGTGAGATGCAAGTAATACGAAAAAAACAAATTGATTAAATTAAGATATTGAGAGCCATCGTAATTTTTGGGGTCAATCATTTAAGGGGATGTGTATGATTTTTAAAACTTCCACAATTTTCGGCCAAAATTTGTGAAATTTAAACTATATAAACAGATCTATAATAATATCATCTGTACAAATTTTGGTGCAATTAGGTCTAATAGTTTTGAAATTATATTTTTAAGTACATTTTATATTGACGTTATTAAAAAAGCTCCTTACAACAAAGTTTTCAAAATGTTTAGTTCATATTTGCTCAAAATCCTGAAAATAGTTATTGGAATATAAGTAAATTAGCTTCTTGACCTTAGTAACAGTTTAAGTTAAAGTGCAATCAAAGATAAAATATTATTTCTAAATTAAAGAAACACGTAGTCTATTAATAGTAAATATCCAGAAACAAGCAACAAATAAAACATCAACGATACCCAAATGTAAATTAATTTACCTTCGATGTCAATTCCGGAATCTGTCTTCTCCCGAATATGCCTATATATTTTTTTTTCATGTTGCGTCTCTTAATGCCGTTTTATGTTGCTTTTTTACAAATTATACGAGACACACCCACAAAGTAAGTTTCCAGATTTTTTCACCTTGAAAGTAAACGTAATTAGCCGTGTCAATTGCGCATGCATAACAGATCTATGACGTATCAATCATATGCCAGCCGGAGAGGTCCCGCCTGGTGCCAGTAGCGTGGCAGCACTGGACCGAAATGGAAGCTCTTATTCCTTCTCCCGCCGCCTGCGAGGTTCGGTCGATGATAAAGATCTTTAATGCACGAAGCATTGCGCCAATTGATATTCATCGGCAGCTCTGTCAGGTCTATTGGCCGAACATCATGAGTAAGCAGATGGTGCGTCGCTGGTGTAGGCAGTTTTCCGAAGGTCGTCAAAGTGTCCATGATGAAGAGCGCAGTGGGCGACCGTCCCTCATCAATGATGATCGTGTTGAGCTGGTGCGGCAGTGCATCATGGAGAACCGTCGCTTCACGATTACGGAGCTGAGCAGCCATTTTCCGCAGATATCGCGATCCTTGTTGCATGAGATTGTCACTAAGCACCTGCTGTTCAAAAAAGTGTGTGCCAGGTGGGTGCCGAAAAACCTGACATCCAAACACAAAATGCAACGTTTAGGGCCAGCACTGACATTTATGCAACGGTATCACGATGACGCCGACGAGTTCCTCGACAGGATCGTCACGGGCGATGAGACTTGGATTTCGCACTTCACCCCAGAAACCAAGCTGCAGTCACTGCATTGGCGGTATAGTGGATCTCCGGTCAGGACGAAATTCAAACAGACGCTGTCGGTACGGAAAGTAATGTGCACGGTGTTCTGGGACAGGAAGGGCATTCTGCTCATTGACTTCCTTCCAAGAGGTGAAACAGTGAACGCTGACCGATACTGTGGAACACTGCGAAAATTGCGACGTGCCATTCAAAACAAGACGCGTGGAATGCTTACTGCAGGTGTTGTGCCCCTCCATGACAATGCTTGTCCACATACGGCTCGGCGCACAGCAGCTGTTTTGACGGAATTTGGCTGGGAGTTGTTTGATCACCCACCCTACAGTCCTGATCTTGCTCCCAGCGATTTTCACGTTTTCTTGCACCTCAAGAAATTCCTGTCCTCCGGTGAGCGTTTTGGCAACGACGAAGAGCTGAAGATGTTTGTCACACGCTGGTTCCATTCATAGGCTGCAGAGTTCTACGACAGAGGGATACAAAAGTTGATCCCACGATACGACAAGTGTCTCAATTATGATGGTGGCTATGTTGAAAAATAGCTGAAACATTGTTGTACCTGTTGCCAATAAATGTTTGCCTGAAAGTGTGTGTTCTTTTTTTTTAAATAGGGAAACTTACTTTCTGGATGCGCCTCGTATATTTTTACACAACAAACACTGAAATTCATCACCATGTTCGAAGCATAAATATTGCATCTTCCACTTTTCCTTGAAAGCTTTAAGCGCTTCCGTTCCGTCATGATGCGCTGTGTTCTAAGATCTGTACATCCTTTAGGAATGTTTACAGGTAAAAGAGCTCCGCGCGCGCGCAGCGGGCATAAAATGGCTCTCGCTCGAAAATACTAGTCACCATCGCAAGACTGTCGTACATTTAGACGTACTGATCTGAAAGCAACAGGGTATGTGCTCAGATGCTATATGATATTTAAACATATTATATTAGGCATCTGTACTTTGTCTAAGGAATTGTTCGTTGAACTCGTATTAATTCCAACTTATTTTTAAATCCTCGTCGTTTTCATCTTAGAGATGCTACGTTCGTTACGCCGTTACGTGCTCACTTGTTCCTTTTTTCTCAACTGATTACGCCTCTCTTGCGCCTCAGAGCGGGAATCAGTTGCAAATCGGTCAGCTATTTAGACGGTTGCTAACAAAAGTTTGGACTCTGTAACTAATGTGTTTTGTGCCAACCTCCCATTCATATTTTCGGTGACAGTCTCGCCAAGTTCGACGTAAACAGATTCAACCCGGCGCGCGGCGGCGGCGCCCTGAAGCTCCAGTCAATTGGAGTAAGTGGGCGGGCGGCTCTACGCTTCTCTTCTGTTTTTTTGCTCTTTTTAAGTATCCAGATGCTCAAACGTTCTCTGCAAATTAACTTAGAAGTCGTTGATACTGCTGCTTCTCTGCCTTTTACTGGTATTCGCACAATTAAAAACAAAAGCACAATTGCCTGCATACAATAAGAAGCTAGACGAACAAAGAAGAGTCTTGAAAGAAAACGAGCACGTCCTTTCTGTATTTCCTACCTGAATTAAATATGTTCTACACGTGCCAAGTTCCTGAGAGGAAATTAATGCAGAATATTCAACATTTACCAAATAACCAAACTTTTTTTTTCACCCTCCATCTGATCTCAACTCTAGGAGCATATCCATGCAACCTCCTACACGGTGAGAGTATGAACTGCAGGTTGCCAACAGTCCGAAGACAGGTTGAAGCATCATAAGTGACACTAATGAGTAGACTTCGTGGAATTGCCACGAGAATCGTAAGGTTTACTACGCACGCAGTATAGACTGTATGAGAAGGGGACGTGCAACGGATGGATTATGCCTCTAATGTAAACACTGACCAGTATACTGCGGTTACAATTAAACCTGTATCCTGCATTCAAGAAATGTAATGAATGATCATTGAAGTAGGAAATGTCTAAACATGTAAATACACAATTATTTTGTAGTGAGATATATTAACTCTTAAAATTTAATGTAATATACTCACATCATCCTTGAATATGTGCATTGCAGTACATTTTGAGCGACTGTAAAGTGAACCTCCTCCGATGGTCACTCAAACAGTTTTTATATTGGGAAAATATACGTTAAACATCAAACGATGTAACAGGTGCATTTTTTAAGAACGGAAAGTCACTACTTTTTAGTACACCAACTTCAGACGCCTTGTCGTGACCTGATAGTATTTATAATACGAAGTTGTGAATAGGCAGAATTTTTAGCAATAACGTTTCTCAACTTACATTCACTTTTTCTGAAATTAGTGAATTGTTATTTTGGATAACAGTTTGTGATACTTTTTATGCAGTATATTAAGGGCTTCTGAGAGTTGTAGTTTAGACGATTCTAAGACGGTGATGCTTTTGTACACGATTTTAAAATTAGAATCAATGAACAGAATATCTTCCAATAGCTGTTCAGAAGCAATGATTTTACAGCTGCAACAGCGGAACTGTCTGTGCTATCCAATGCATCAATTACCTCCATTATTTTTCCGTAATATTCTGCATAATAATTAACAGCATCCAACCACGTTTTCCAACGGGTCAAGACTAGCTGCGGGGGTAAGGGTATTCCAGGAGCAATTGTTTGGTACAGCAACACACTCATTGTAGTATGTTTAATTAAATTCTTGTCTGCACTGAACAAATGTTAAGCTTTGACTATTCCAACCACAGTAATGCAGAAACATGTGCTTACATAGGTATACATTAGCTGTAGCTGCTCTATCTATTTGGACCGGTCACAACTCTTAACACGAACTGCTTATACTACGAGACCGGGCTGTCGCTTACCTCTTCTATACTACCGTACATCGGCAACCTGATTGCATGCTGCGTGTGGCAATTCAACGAAGTCTACTAATAAGACATCACTCACGAGGTAACTAAGCCAGGGGATAATATGTTATGTGGCCAGTTCCATTCCGCCTTCATTCTATACATCGCTCACTGGTAACATATTTCACTAATCAAACTGGTTTTCGCTCGGAGACATATAGTTATGTGAGATGTAATGCCTGATAATAAATGTACAATCTCAGACACAAAAGTAACCGATCTCCTATAAAGAGCGTATTCCGAATCTCAGCGCTGAGCAATCTGATGGCATCACGGTGTTCCGAATTTCACCGATGACGTCACTGATGCTCCACCGGTGTCGCACCGGTGCCATCAGCTTGCAGAGGTGGTGGCAGTCTCCATCAGCCGCCATCAGTGAATCTGATTGGTTCTTGTATAGGGCGGGAATTAGCAGACGAATGACATCGTGCACTGTTATGTCATGGCGGTGTGTTCTGCTTTAGTTCTGCTGTATTGTTTGTAATGAGCACAACGTAAAAACAGTATGTTAATTGCTTATGAGCAAACGTGTCAACGGACCAGTTATTACTACCGGTTCAAGAAATAAATTGTTTATGCTCTCTTTTCTTTGAACGAGATGGCAGTACGGAAATTTCACAAAATTTTGCTAGCGTAGCACAGACAATAACTTACACAGCCGCCGTGACAGCCATCGATCCTTCCAGCAGTTTTGTTCCTATTTCGCTGCAGCGTGACGTCATTTTTGTCCACCGGTCCGGTGAGATTCGGAATACGCTGAACGTGAATTTGTTTAAGTCTAACTTCGGGCAGCGCCTGATTCACATGACGGGGGATCGAACCAGCGCCCGAGCGCAACTTCAGACCAGCAGGCAAGCGCCTTAACCGACTGAGCCACGCTGGTGGCTTTATTATTATTATTATTATTATTATTATTATTATTATTATTATTATTATTATTATTATTATTATTATTATAAATTAATCTACCCAAAGTTATAGCGCGCAATAATTTTTCAGTTTATACGAGGTGTTTAACTACAATAGTGTGCCCATGTCTATATCATAATATGCATTTTGAATTAACATATGCATATGAATATAATGGTTGAATACTAAGCTAAAAATCATTGAAAACTCATCCCCTCCGCTACCCGATCTGTTCATCTCAACGACCAGTCTTTTTAATATTCAAACTTGACAGAAACGCCAACATCTAACCACCGACGAGCTGAACATAAATGGCTAATATGGCTACTCTATCTCAGATTGAAATACTAAATCGGCTACAGGTGAAGACAAATATATACTTTAATAATAATAATAATAATAATAATAATAATAATAATAAATAATAATAATAATAATAATAATAATAATAGTGTTATAAAACTGGTAAATTCTGTAAATGGTGAATTTTAAAATATCACATTCGAAACATTTACTATCAGTTTTTTTCTCCCAACATTCTAAACGGAAAACAGCTAGCAACACTCCGTTGCAAAATTTGGCACACTGACGAACTTCCTTAATGATATACCGTACTTTGAATCATAAGAGATAATTATACACCATACAGTAATTAAAACATAATTATTCAAAATAAATTGGCCTATATTACTTTACAATATTATTTGGACTTATAAAATAAACGGTAAAATATTTATAGGTTGACATCGGACTATTTTCTTTACGAGAGATGTACTGTGGCAGACGGCAAATGGAAGAGGTGGATTCCAAAATATCCTAAATGATTTTTTAACTGAGTGTAGTTTCAGAATATGTATGTATGATGGCCGAATAATTGAATGAATTCATATTGATATATAAATGAACTAATTGCTGCGTAGCAAAGAATGAACAATTTAACTCATGCCAATAACTGAAAATTAATTTGCACATACACATGAATTATTTAATCAATGTGCATTCATATTAAAGAATGAATTAGTCAATCGATGTATGACAAATGAATCTCCACGAAACAGCCCAGAAGCTATTTCATCACTATACAATTTTGTTATTCTAGGTTTAATTTGTAATTCAGTAAATATAAAATATTCTTTGTTTTTCTAAGATAAATTATCTAGCTTTCATTATTCAGGCAATATTTTCGTACTTTGATTTTTATTGTAATTGTAAATTTAATATTGTAATTTTATATGTAACTAGCTGTACCTGTGCGCTCCGCTGCACTTATTAGAAATAAATATAAAGTAATTACATAATTAAAATAGAACATTGGGTCCAGAGAACATTCGTGTTTGATAGAAAAATAAATCGTTTAATATGCTACTTAATTTAAATTCTATTTAAATAATTAAAATGCTATCATTTTGGTCCAGAGACCACTCATTTGGTGCAAAGATAATTCGTTTAATATTTTTCTATATTAGTCTTGAATGCATCCTTTAATAAATCACTCCAAATTAATAGAGTTGTGTACGAAGATAATTTTTATGTTAGAGAAACAACAAATTTCAAATAGTGAAGGTTAATTAGCTTCTGAGATTACTTCATACAAACACACAAAATATTCTCTGTATATTAATATTGATAAATCTCAAGGCCGCCTTAAATAGACGGAGTCATTTGATTTGATTTCATTGTAGCCATCGTCGTCGTTCCTGCAATAACTCCTATGTCACATATCGATTTTCAGATTTTTGCTCTAATAAATAACTTAAATAGTGACACAGCAAATAATACAATCTACTATATATACAGGGTGTTTAAAAAATACGGGGCATAATTTCAGGTATGTATTTCCCACATGTAGACAATCAAAATAGTTCATTACAACATGTGTCCGGAAATGCTTCATTTCCGAGTTATGGCCTTCACAACATTGAAATTCACCGGAACGTTTTTCTTTCCGCAGGTCGTTGTCATTACAGAAGATGTTCAAAATGTCCACCTCCTGCTTCAATACAGACCTCACATCGATGTCTCATTGACCTGCGAACACGATCCCAAACTCCAGGAGTATTGCGTATGTCCTCAGAACATGCCACAATTCGATTCCGAAGGGATCCCAAATCAGGCATCGGAGACGAATAAACCAATGATTTTAAATGGCCCTACAAGTACAAATCGAGAGGGTTCAGACCAGGTGAGCGTGGAGGCCAAGCAATTGGGCCACCTCTACCTATCCATCGATCAGGAAACCTTCGATCCAAGTACCGGCGAGCCGTACGACTGAAGTGTGCAGGAGCGCCATCATGCAAGAAGTGTGTTGACGATTGATCAGTGGAGTGTCTTCTAAAACATGATATATGGTGTTTTCCAGGAAGTTTGTGTACGCCTGCCCCGTAAGTCTGTTTACAAGTACATAGGGTCCAACTAATCGATCACCAATGATACCGGCCCACATGTTGAGGGAGAACCGCACCTGGTGATGAGATGGAACAGTTTCACGTGGGTTTTCATACGCCCATACATGCTCATTGTGGAAATTTGTTATGCCATCTCGTGTGAACTGTGCTTCATCTGTAAATAATAAGCTACTAAGGCAGGAAAGTTCGGATTTACACCACACTGCTGCAAGAACCACTGACAGAACCTAACTCGTGCAGGGTAATCTGCTGGTGACAGGGCCTGTACACGTTGAAAATGATAAGGATACAATTGATACTCTTTCAACTGTCTCCAGACAGTCGTATGAGGAACATTGACTTGCAACGCTACCCTTCGTGTGCTGATAGAAGGAGTCATGTTCACAGCTTCCAGAATCTCCTCCTGTACTTCTGGAGTTGTAGATCTTGGTCGTCCCCTTCCCAAACCAGGAGAGTTAAATTTTCCATACTCGCACAGACGGTAATGGAGACGTACAAATGTCTTCCGATCTGGCCATTGTCGCTGTGGGTACAAACTACGAGCCAGCGCAGCATTGCCATCCGCCTTACCGTACATGAAGTGTATCTCTGCCAGCTCTTGATTTGAATACATGTCGCACAATCTAACGCCTACACAACACTGAATGTAACCTTCGCCTCGGAATGAACTGTCAGAGTGCCCTCTTAATGTATCCTTTGACGGCAACGACCTGCGGAAAGAAAAACATTCCGGTGAATTTCAATGTTGTGAAGGCCATAACTCGGAAATAAAGCATTTCCGGACACATGTTGTAATGAACTATTTAGATTGTCTACATGTGGGAAATACATACCTGAAATTATGCCCCGTATTTTTTAAACACCCTGTGGATATATATATATATATATATATATATATATATATATATATATATATATATATCTTAATTATATTTCTTTCTTTCGAAAACGTAAGAATTCACGATCTCATATGCACTACTGCCATAGAATGAATAAATTTGTTTTTCTTCCTACTAAAAAATTTAATATTTTGCACATAGAAGTTACGGAACAACGACACTGATCTGAGGCGGTGGTGGAAATGTATTGTTATTTTAAAACTTTTGTATATCCTTAAATATCAGTCCTATCAAAATTTTTTCTGGAATAAAACTTATCGGAAATCATTTTTAAAGAAACTTTTGATATGTAACATTTTTCACACAAATCAATAATAAGCTACATATTTCGGTTTATTTAATTCAGGCCCCCTTATAACCCCCCTTTTAAATAAAGTATTTTGAATGTCATATAGCCTAAAATCAAAGTTACAACGAACTTAATTTATATTCCAATTTTCGTCGAAATCCGGTCAGCCATTATCGCGTGAAAAGGTAACAAACATCCAGACAGACAGACTTAAATGTCCTATCAAAATTTTGCCTGGAATAAAACGTATCGGAAATGATTTTTAAAGAAACTTTTGTTATGTGACATTTTTCATAAAAATCAATAATAAGCGAGATATTTCGGTTTATTTAATTCAGGCCCCCTTATAACCCCCCTTTCAAATAAAGTATTTTGAATGCCATAGAGCCTAAAATCCAAGTTATAATGAACTTAATTTATGTTCCAATTTTCATCGAAATCCGTTCAGCCATTATCGCGTGAAAAAGTAACAAATATCCAGACAGACAGACAGACAGAAAGACAGACAGACAGATTTCGGTTACAGATTTATTATTAGTATAGATAGATTTTAACTGTAAATCTAATACTAATTGTAATTTTATTCTTCATATTATAGTTCGAATCTCCTGGTAGAGGGGCAGAGAAGGCCTGCCGGCCTTATCTCTACCAGGTTAAATAAATAAATACTAATACCAATACTAGAAGCATACAGGGACTATGTTAAATTCATTCATTAATAGTGATCTGACCAAGGAGAGGTCTTCCACTGCAAACCCAGCATTCTCCAGTCTTCCCTATTTTCAGTCTCCCTCTTTGTCTCCTCATATGATCCATATATCTTAATATGTCAAATAAGCAGCATTAATTTAAAATTTCAACAAACACAGTTGTGTTTTTTTTTCTGTGAAAGTTTGCCACAAACCGCTACCAATGAAATGTGCTTCGGCAACCAAAATCTTGCTAGCAACAAACAAAAGCCATGGTCTAAATTATCTACATTAACAGACTGCTGAACATACAATGGAACGCTGATACGAAAAGAACAGTAAGTGAGAGTGTAAAAATAAATTCTCCTCTTTTGTTGTGCGTTTCGAGCCCGAGATATAAAACAGAGAAAATTATTTTGATTATAATAATTATTTCGAGGACGAGTGGACATTTTCTGGCTGCTCGCTGTGTACGCAAAGATATTGGAGTAACTTAAACGCTGCGTGGAATTCACTACCTGTATAACAATTCCTATTACCGTTACTAGGTTCATGACAAGTGTTACTTTTATGTACAAATCTACAAACCTTTTCTCTAGATACGGACTTAAGTATGTGGTACATTGAGGAAGGAGTATGTATATGTATATATGTATCTGATGTTAACATTTATATCCATGTTACAGTATGTGGACCTCATAATTTTTGTATCCGGTGCCACAATTACATTCATTGCAGATATACCTTTTGTAGACGCTCTTATAAATTGCCTTTAACCCCATTTAAATTGATCAATATTCCCACCTTTAAAACCTAACAACTTAATTACATCATTCAAAATTGACACTTTTACGACTTTGTTCTTGATTTTCAGTACACTTACATCGAACACACACTGTTTCTAATAATACTTGTTACTAAACCATACTATCCCATTGTCCAATAAGTTCGTTATTATGTCTGTTTCTTGTGTACATTTCATTTTCAGATCTCACTAGAGTCGACGGCATTTGGGAAGGCGGTAATCTGCTAGCGTTTGCGTCGAGAGAGAGAGATAGAGAGAGCAAGGCAGCGTACAACATTGCCACATCGTACTTCACGCGCACGTGTAATACAAATAGCGCAGGAGAGAATTTAAAATATCAAAAGACAATAATGACCTTAGCCGTTGATTACTGTAAGCATGACACCAAACAAACCCTCTTTCCTTCACTAACAATATTCTTTGCACGTTTCTCAATCACACACCACATGCTTCTGCAGTCGTTTCTTGCGCATTGGCAACGTTGCAGCCAGCGTTGCAGCCAGCATCAAGATGGCCGGCAGCGTTCTGCTCGTCAACGTTTTTAGAATAATTATACACCTTAAACACTATTTTTCGCGCCTGCCTGTGCAGTACTTGTCTTTTCACAATCTCTTCTTCCATTTATTTATCTTACACACACACAGTAAATGTTAATTTTACTTATTCAATGTATTGAAACACTCACACGTGAACAAATGAACTCTGGAAGTAATAGTTATAGACTGATTCTGATTGGTTCTACTGTACAAGCTTGTGACGTCACATATTAGAAATGCTACGGCGCATGTATGAGCCAACCGCCTTTCGAACTGCAGTCTAGTCTAATTTTCTACATATTACTTTCTCTCTATTCCTCTGCACAGAACATCCTTCTACTCATCATCTTTCAGCATATCTATTCCACGCCTCTGGAATTCTCTCCCTGACCACTTCAGAGACTGTCGGACAACATCAAAATTCAAATTTAAATTAAAAAATCACATTCTAGTTCGTGGAATTGTTTGTTGAACACATGTCAGGTTGCGCAACTTCACCTTAACCCATGACATATAGTAAATATTGTAACTATGCTGTTGTAAAATTGAAAATTAATATGTAATGTATGTATTATTATTATTATTATTGTTATTATTATTATTATTATTATTATTATTATTATTATTATTGTCAGTTATCAATATCATCATTGCTATCTCTGTTTTTTTTTCGTTGTATTAGCTCGATGAGAGCACTATAATGTACTTTTGACTCTGTTGACCCTCTATAGGGCTTTAACTTAATTTGTATCATTTTCATCAGTGTTTGTATTTCTTTTTTGTATTTATATGTGCTATCTGGTAGGATGGAAGAGAAGGCCTTATGGCCTTAATCCTGTCAGATTAAATAAATTATTATTATTATTATTATTATTATTATTATTATTATTATTATTATTATTATATTATCCTTCACTATCCTAGCTAGCCTCCTCCGCCATATTCCTCACCTATTTTCATTATCTCTATCGTTTTACTTAACTTCCTATTACACTTCCTAAATTCATTCAAAATTGACACTTTTATCACTCTGTTCTTGATTTTCATTTCACTTAGACTATATCGAACACACACTGTTTCTAATAATACTTGTCACTAAAACATATAACACCATTGACCAATATGCTAGTTATTATGTCTGTTTCATGTGTACCTTTCATTTTCCGATCTCACTAATTTTCTACATATTATACTTCACCATTGAGGAAGGAGTAGTGTATTGCCTATGGTTTAACGAAAATAGTGTATTAAGACCTATACGTTTCTTTTATAGTAACGTATCGTTGAAGTGAAAGGTACAAAAATTATTTGGGATTTTGTTCTTTTGTGGTTATATGGAAAAGAAATACTTCTTGAACAACATTTTATGGTTAATATAAAGAAAATTATGTGTACTTCACATTTACGATGTTGGCTCGCTCGGTTTGGTCCGCTATTTTCAGCCCGAGCCCGAAAAATTCTTCGTCACAATATGATACGACTTCTAGTAACTTCAATCTAATGTACAGTCTTAAAGAGTTTACAAAAGGGAGTGGCGTGATTTGTAACAATTGTTGCGATAAGTATGTGAGAAAAATGTAATTTTTTAGTTAAAATTGAAAAAAAAAATCTGTATGAAGCAACTATGGAATTCACAACACATTTTTAGCTTCCCAATACTAGCCAATTAAAGAAATGATACTTCTAAATAGTTCATTCTCTACCTGTAATATTCTTTTGTCCTTACAAAAAAAAGAAGAGAACATTTTACAAACAACTTCATATTAGTGAACTCTGAAAATTTTGAGAATAGGACCCTTATTTATATGGGAATTCTTGCTCAAAATGTCTTCGAAAATATGCTCATAAATGGCTTTAACTCCATGTGAATCATTCTGTATATGCGATGCTTGTTTTTTTATGTTAAGTGATTTAACGACGTTGTATATCGTCGTTGTTTCGGCAATAACTCCTATGTGTCATATTTATCGATTTTCATATTTTTGCTCTATTAAGGGGACACTCAACTTAAAAACTGCAGAAAAAGTGTCATAGAAATGAAAAATTAAATTTCTACACTAATTTAAGTGACAGAACTAAATCAATATGCAGAATTCTTCCCCTATTCATTGAGAAGTCACAGTCAAATGCACAAAGCCAAAAAATAAAAAATGATAATTAAAAGTGATATTTCAAATAATGATTCATTAAAAATTGAAATAGTTTTTATTTTGAAAAGTATTGGATCTAATGAGCTGAGATTCTGCATGTTACTTTCCATGTGTATATTAAACTTTTTCTCCAAATTTGAAAAAGATTGGTCAAATAGGAAAAAAGTTCCAAAATGTAGTTGAGTGTCCCCTTAAATAACTTAAATAGTGATACAGCAAATAATAAAAGCTCCTGTATGTAATTCTATTTCTTTCTTTCGAAAATGTAGAAATTCACTATGTCCTATGCACTATTGCTATAGAAGAATAAATATGTTTTCTCTTCCTACTGAAAAATTTCATATTTTGCACACATAGGAGTTATTGCAGGAACAACGACGATAAACTACTAGCTTATTTGCCGTAGATGAAATTATGGTGGCGAAAAGTTATTTGGCGAGATGAGACTGAAGAAGCTTGGAGAAAACCTGGGAAAAACCCAACAAAATAACCAGCCCAAGCGAGAATCGAATGCACTCCCGAGCGCAGCTCAGGATCAGAAAGCAAATGCGCCTACCGACTAACAAAGACATCAGGAATGAGTTTCAAGAAATATTAATTTATAATAAAAGGGTAGGAAACTAAAAAAATGAAGAGTCCACTGCAAAAATGTTGGATATCATTTGGAATACATTTTTCAGGAGAAGCAATTGAAAGTTTGAAATGCTTAGCGCTCAAAGCTTAACTGTGATTTTCCGGTCATTACTGGACAATGACTATCTGTGTTAATGCCATATAACTCTCTATGTACATTCTATATGTCTTAAGCTATGCATTGACAGTCTTGGTTCATTTTCGACAAGAAAGTGACATCCATCATTCTTGCAGTGGACTCTTCAAATATATCCAATTTCAATTTAAAGATAGTCCTAAACGTCTTCAGTGCCAGATCTGAATGTAATGGAACTGGGATAACCATAATAGAAAACAATTCTACATCATGAGTTTTTGTTGAAAATTTAAAGTAACTCAGGATAATTGTAAATTGTCAGAAAATCTAAGACTACAAATCCAGTGACCGTTAGAGACTCACCTACAACTCTACTCGTCCAGTTTCATTCTTTCCCAGGAAGTGGTATGTTTTTATCATTTGGATTGTGTTTCGAGTTGGGAGTAGCATCAGGGGTACTACGTATAGGCCTAACTCTAGGAGTTTTCTGTATATAAGTACACAGTAAGAGGCAATAAAATAGAGAATTTCGGAGTGGAGTGAAAAGAAAAAAAAAGTACGCAAATATATCAGCTATAACACAAGAATGGGAAGTAGTCAAGAAATACTTGGTAAATGACGTTATTAACATAAAAGTGTGGTAGGCCTACCGGTATGTAGGTATATATTGTAACGTTTTTAAACTAAACAACAATGTAACTTTATTATCTCAACAATAGGATTTGCTCTCCACACAGTAACACAGTATTCGTTAGTGCACTCCACTGACGACAATGACAATTTACTTGGACTATCACGAACAACAATGAACTGTTAATCTTAACTAATATTTACAAAGCACTATTTACAAATCAGAACTGCCAGTTCTCAGTTCACAGTTCTTCTAGCTCAGTCACTCGAATTCACAGTATCTCGAACCACAGACCTTCAGAGACAGTCCACTGTACTCGAACTCAGGTCCCTCCAACTGCGGTCCACTGCACTCGAACTCAGGTCCCTCCAACTGCGGTCCACTGCACTCGAACTCAGGCCTTCGGATGCTGACACAGTTGCGGACGCACGCTCAAGTCGAACTCCGGTACACAAGACTGGCTAGCTTGCTCTGTTCACTGGCTTACTCACTGAACTAATCATGAATCACACACACACTGTCCGATTTCACTCGCGTTTCTTCTTTTATAACCACAGCGACGTAGCCTGGAAAGTTCCACGCGTGTGTCCATTCTCGAATCATCTCGCACGCTGCTGCTACGACGGACTCCTCTAAAAGATTCGGGAGGGTCCATCCCCCCTTCACTCCGCAAGTAGCAGCTGCGCGCGCAATGTCCCCTCGCCGTGTTGACGTAATACACCCCCTCTGCCCTTCAGCATGCAGATGCTCCCCGTACCAGCGTTTCGTCTGCCGCGCGCCCTGTCGGACGCGTGTTCGAACCTCGTTGCAGCTGTCACAATATGAAAGGTATGGTGGATCCAAAAGTAGAAATATAAAGATCCACCATAATTATTATTAATTGTAAAGTATGCTGACAAATAAATATCAATATCAGTAACAATGTACAAGCTTTTAAAAAGAATAGTAGTCTGTATAGCTCTACTGATGAATTGAATAGGTTATTGTTGAAAGGAACTAAGTTCACTTTTTAAACTTTTGAGATAATAGAAGATTAAACCAAAATAGTTTTTTTCGATTATCTCAAAAGTTTAAAAAGTGGACTTAGTTCCTTTCAACAATAACCGATTCAATTGTATATGCTGTAAATTAAATATGTATATACTGTAAATTGTACAGTAGTCAGTATAGCTCAAATGATGAATTGTTTATGATTATAAATTCGAAATAATCTACTTGATATGAATTGTACAAATTTGTATAGTTTAACGAAAGTATGCATGTGAATTGAATTAATCTATTAACTTTGTTTTGTATATGTTTGTATAGTATGGCCGATGAATTGTATATGCTTTCAATTGAATAGTATTGTATACCCCTATTGATGAATTGTTTATGATTGTAATTTGAAGTAATTTGCAAGATACGTATTATTAATTTCTGTATATCTCAACTGATTGAATTGTTTATGCCTTAAATTGAATTAACTTGTTATGTATTATTTTTTTATAACTCAACTGATGAATAATCGTTTGTGTTGTAAATTTAATAATCTGATTGGCTATGTATTGTATATGTTTAGTAGAGCCATCGAAGTAGCTCAGTCAGCAGACTCGCTGGCCTGCTGATCCGGAGCTGCGCTCGGGCTTGGGTTGGATCCCCTGTTTGGCCCCCTTGGGTTCCTTCCGAGGTTTTCCCCAGCCGTGGGACTGATGCCGGTTGGTCTATGGCGAGTCCTCGGCCTCACTTCATTTCACCCCCTTTGATCTGATTACCTGGTTGGGGTTTTTCCGAGGTTTTCACCAACCTTAAGGCAAATGCCAGGTAATCTTTTGGCGAATCCTTGGGCCTCACCTCATCTCGCTACATGTCACCAAAATATTTTAAAAAATTGTAGAAAATGTTTTATTAGGGGTTATTTTATTATTTTTGGGTGAAATCTTAATATTTATTATGACTTTATTTTGTCTGAGGCTATGAAATCTTTTATTTTAAACTAGGATTAAATACCATATTATTTTAGATATAAATTATTTTTAACTTGAGTAGTATTAGTTAGGGTCTTGAAACTTAAAGAATTTGGCGGTATTTTAGTATTGTAAAAATTGTAATATATTGTAAAAATTGTAATTGTAATTGTAATCTTGTAAAATTTTGACTTGTTCCACAACTTAAAGCTTCATTGCTAATGTAAGATCTATGGAATATAATAAATGAAATGAAAAAAAAATTATTTGGATTAATTGCAGTACAGAAGAACTTCTGTCGAAGCTTTCTGTAGAATAATATTTGGGTTTTTTTCGAACACTGGAGCCGACCTGGTTGGCGAGTTGGTATAGCGCTGGCCTTCTATGCCCAAGGTTGCGGGTTCGATCCCGGGCCAGGTCGATGGCATTTAAGTGTGCTTAAATGCGACAGGCTCATGTCAGTAGATTTACTGGCATGTAAAAGAACTCCTGCGGGACAAATTCCGGCACATCCGGAGACGTTGATATAACCTCTGCAGTTGCGAGCGTCGTTAAATAAAACATAACATTCGAACACTGGTATCAGATTCTATGATTTATCTCCAACAGCTTTTGAATGTAACTTTTTTGTAAAATTAAAATATAAGAAGTTATGTGTAATATTCCATACTTTTTTAACATTCTATATAAACTAGAACGGGATTTCAAATATATTATAGTAGTTGCTGTTAACGTCATGTAATTGCCTTTGTGTATGTACATAAATCTTTATTTGCCTAGAGGTTAATTTTATCTATTGATGGATAGTAGTTTGAGTTCAATTCCATTGTCGTTCCTAATTTTCCTATTTCAACTCTGTTAATTAATATAATACATTTTGTGTGTCCCATATTGTCAGGATAATGGCTGCATTTCATTGTTACCATATTTCATATTCATTAATATTTGAGGGCCATATTATTTCCATATGATTAGAGTGACGCTCGTTCAAAGTTTTCTGTTTGTACGTCAGAACGAGAAGTCAAGTAATAGCGAGTCCTTGTGGAAGAGGTGACATTAAGGAATGTACCCTCGGGGTCTTCACACTTTCGTGCCATTATTCAAACATTTGAAATAACTCACAATTGATCTTACCACCAATGTATATATCAACGTTAAAATAAATCTACATTTCCACGAAATCAAATCCGTAGTGAACGTTCAACTAGAACAGGCCTGCAGATCTGTAGCTCCTGAGAGCGACTGCTGTAGGCCTACTCCCCTTTCCACCCACCTTTCCTACCAGTGCGGTCATGACGTTCTAGTTACGCTTGGCTGCATTGACATTCATTCGCGGCAGCAGGTATTAAATACGCTATCAAGAATTACAAATGAACATATAATAAAATCCTTAGGAACATACCATAAGTTAAGTACAGTCCCCGACATATCTTTCCGTGCTCTGTATTCTACTAAAATTAAATAAGTCCGAAATGTTGCATACAGGCAACAAACCAATTACTTTATTTGAAGAATTTATTATTATTTTTCGTGCATTAATAACGTTTTAATTCCTGTTTTTACAAAACTTGTATTACTGGTCTTAACTGGTTTTACTAGTAATAGGACGATAAGTAAATTGTACGTTGATAAGTGAGTGATAGCTATATGACCGGATGTCAATGTTGTCATTCAACATTGTAATGCACTCCAGCCAAATAAATAAATATATAAATAAATACATAAGTAAATTAGTAAGAAAGTAAGTAAATAAATAAATAAGTAAATAAATAAGTAAATAAATACATAAGTAAATAAAAAGTAAGTAATTAAGTAAATAATAAGCAGGCCTAAATAAATAAGAAAATATGTAAATAAGTAAACAAACAAACAAACAAACAATACGGGTACTGCAGTTTAAAGAGAACTGGAACATGGCAAAATTTAAACCCGTGAAGGAATACTACTTCCAAAGGAAATGGGAATATGATTATCTTTTTGTTGAAGACGAAAGAATTGCTTGTTTACTGTGTCCCATCCAATTTATTTTCACTCGTCATTTCAATATTAAACCACATTTCAACAAAGTCCATATTAAGAATTATGGAATGCACAAACTTTCATTATTACGAACTGTATATTGATTACTTATTTATATACTGTAAAATTAAGGACGTCACTCGTTCTGTTCATTTTGAATTGGAATTAATAGTGACTTTCAAGGTTCATTACTTAAATGCTATAAATTTATGTTTCCGTAGGTGATGATAGGAGGAAAGTTTTCGAAAATCTAAAACATTTTAGGTGCAAAGAAATCTCAAAGAAACTACCGACAGGAAATCTAGCATAATTGTAAACTTTGAAAAGAGATAATGCATTATAAAAACAATGAATTTATTACAATCCTTTTTGAAAATTAATGCCGCATCTGATGGATCTTTGACGACAAGAGAAGCTAAATAACTCTACGCGGAAGTCAATCATCCCCAATAGAAGTGGAGTGAGGCTGACGCCATATTTCCCCTACTTACGAGTTCTGCAGACCTGAACTGGAAGATACACAAATGAGTCTCCATACTTGTTGCAGACGGCTAAAACTATAGGCAGGAGAAATGCTAACGCGCTAATATCGAAACTTCCAGTCAAATTATGCAAAGAGTTCACCTCAGGAGATAGACAGTAAAAATAGCTGTCCTTATTGTACTGTGACGTATTCCGCATGCAGGCATCTCTGACACAGCACAGAAACTTTCATTCTACATTACACAAAGAGCACAGTCGCTTTAACACCAAAACTGAGGCCTTTGATTTCATTTACGCAGCATACGGTCTAAATAGATATACTGCTCCCCCGATACAACGCGAGTTTCCGGGGTAAGGATCCGACCTGCGTAATACGAAAAATTGCCCTGTACCAAACGGCAGCGAATTTCCTAAATTCACTAATTCTCTCCGAACTACCCAGAATAATGCAATAATTTCATAACCGAGTGAAAGCAAGACCATATTTTCATGTTTTTATGTTACATTTCGTGATTTCGTAAAGTATTTAATGTCACTTGGAGACAAAAATGTCCACTAGGGAAGGATTTTTCCTACAATATCAGGCAGTAAGACCTGCTTGTACATCAGAATTCGTGGCATAAACAATGGCATTTTATCCGGGGAAACATTGCATATACAGACTTCTACCATGGTACATTTGCCTTCTATGACATCGTAGAGGATGGGCAAATACACTACTACCCGTCGTAAAAACATCAGTTAAGAATTCCAATGTGTGGGAATGTAGAAACTCCTAACTTGAATTGTTTTACCTGTTATATATATATATATATATATATATATATATATATATATATATATATATATATATATATATATATTTTAAGGCTGGTTCACAATAAACCGGGAACGAGAACCAGAATGAAAACGAGAAGCAGAGGACGTGGATATGAAAATTTTTGATTCACAATAAACCGAGAACATAGACGACTATGCAAATCGATATGCATGTCAATAACGATATGTAAAGTCGATATTACGCATTCTGATGTTATTTGTGTATAATTGACCAATGGCGTTCTCTCATGAGTATAAGGCAGCCAACATAAACACAAGTTAACCAACTTCGAAATTTCAACTGAAACATTTCATTAGGTACGGTACTATAAATATGCCCATGCATCTTTATTATCACAACCTATTTTAAGTCTACCATAACGTAAAATAATTAGAGAAGAAACATTTGTAATAGAACAAATTGAACACAACAGTAGTTACTGAATTGAAGCATGAATATATAGTGTGTAATACAACCAATATAGTAATAAAATATGATTCGCTTCCGATCGGTGTTCAAAGATGCAACTATTGAAAGCCACGTATTCTTCTTCATTTCCTCATCTTTATACGAGGCGCGCCGCTTATCGTAAACGTGAGGATTTTCCTCAACACTCAATATTAGAATCTCATCAAATAAAACTTGCTCCATGATGCACAGCACAGAACAAAATAATGCATAGGTTATGTCACGGTCTTCTTGCTACAAAATATACGACGACAAAATCGATGGCTCAGAACGAGACTGTTACAACTCAAAAAATTCACTTTTTGAGTTATTACCATCATTTGAATACTTGAATTGAGAACTATGCTATGTGAAAGTGTTAAAACTCTAAAAATTTCGTAGTGGGACATAAATACACATTGTTGTGCCATGATTCTCTGATTTGCCATATACAATGGAAAACTTTAAATGGCTCCACTGAAAAATCTCTATTTTTGAGATGTAACAGTCTCGTTCTGAGCCATCGAAATAGCTTTTAGATGGCAATAAAATGAATCTAGTGGGCTGTGATCGGAAACGTGAACGCCAAAGTTGAAACTTGGCCAACTCTCCGTTCCCGATCCCGGGCTCCGGCAAGCTTTTCGTTAATTGTGAATGCTCACACTTAAATGTTAATATTTTAACAATTTTACCGTTTTCGTTTTCGTTCCGATTCTAGTTTCCGGTTTATTGTGAACCAGTTTTTACACAAAATAATAATTTCATTATTTCAATTTTATTAAAACTTCCATACTTTACGGTATTAATACCACAAGTAATTTAATAACAGAGCATATGTTTGATTCCGGGTCCAATTTTCAATGTAAGAAATGTTGTGAATTAACGTACCAAAAATATAAAATCTGTCGCTTCAGAAAACTTTCTCTTCTATGAACTTCGTTACAATAAAATGTAGCTTTTCTTGCGTGAAATTGAAATCTCTCTTTTTCAAACTTATGGCAGACATTTCTGCTTGAAGCAAATTTTAATTACTAAAACTAAGATTAATAATTGTAATTAATACAGGGACATCATTTTATTTTTACTTCAATTTTTATTGTACCTGAGTTTTTGAAGGTACTTCACTCCCACCCCTTCTAATAATGAAATTCAACCGTCCTCCACACAGATCAGAGACCGCATAGGTCATAGTAAACAGTACGTTCCAAAAATATGTTCGAGTTTTCCAGTGACGAAAGAGCTTTCAATATTGCATCATTTTCCATTTGCCTACGTCGCATCCCGGTTTCCCCCACCTGCTTCTATTCGCCTTTCTGTAAATGCTAGTGGCTGGTCTGTCTTAGCTATTTTCTGAGAACATTAATTTCTGTTACGAATTGGACGTCTACGTAATATTATACCCATATAATTGTTCAAAATAACTTAAATAAAAGGCCTCGTTAAGTAATTAACTGTCACGTGATTTTATTCCTTTCTACGACTCTGCGACGTAACCACTTGGACGGACAGTAGATAGCATGTCTGAGTAATTTTATCTTTTCGGAACGGGCAGAAGTGAAGATTGAATTTACAGTATGTAAGGTACTCTTTTTAGAGTAGGTACAGAATTATTTCAACATGGGTTACTGATAGGAAGTACGAACCTGGTAATTAGAATTACGTACAATAGTCTGTAGTGCGATAATATGCACATTAGAACTTACGCCTGTATCGAAATGAACGGCCACCATTTTCAAAAATGTGTTTAAATATCCATATTATGATTATTTTCAATTCAACTTAATTCTCTATAGTGTACGCTAATGTGTTGTAGACAGTATAATATACACTGCATAATGAATACGTCCGCATGGAAAGCTCAGTTCGTGAGTAAAAACACTCATTGTTAATTATGTACTGTATTTTGATTAAACAAAATCCTAATGAAAATTATGAAACTCAAAATCGCGATATTTCCTAGTTTACGTAAATGTATGAACTACTTTTCTTCCGTCCTATACTTAATAAAGTGATTTGTTTGTGTTTTACGCCAGTATCATCGAAGTCCAGTCGTGGTAGGAAGTAGCAAACGGTGTTTTCGGTTCTTAAACGTTGATCCAAAGGTATAGCTAGGTTAATATAGAAATGTTAGTAAAAATAAAATGATGTCCCTGTATAATCCAGTATCTCTTATGCAAAACTCTATATTTTGCACAATAATCCTCAAATTAAAATCGTATGTTATTGTTTATTCAACTGACCGAAGACAGGTCTGAATCTCACAAGTGCTACCAATAAGACAAACTAATGAGACGACTAAGCCAGGAGATAATGTGGTAGGGGTGACCAGTTCCTTTCCCCCTCCATTGCATGCGTCGCCGACTAGCTACATATTACATTAATCATAAAAGAAGAAGAAAACCTCTAAAGCGAAAGCACGTGTTTCTTAGCCTACTCCGAAAGAAGATCTTACTATGTTTGTGCAGAAATGCGTTAGCGGGATTAGAGGCACGTTTTGCGCATGCGCAAAATCTCCCCCCTCTCTCTCTCTCTCTCTCAGTCACTTTTCTTCTCAGAAAGAACATGTGGATATAGAGAAGAATGGAGTATGTGAAGTGGACAGATAGAATAAGAAACGAAGCTGTGTTCGAAAGAGTGGATGAAGAAAGTATGGTCCTGAAACTGATCAGAAAGAGGAAAAGAAATTGGTTGGGTCACTGGCTGAGAATAAACTGCCTTCTGAAATAGCCCATCTACTCGTTGCTCCAAATTCAAAATCCCTTTTTTCATTCCGTTAAACGAATACAAATTATTCCAACAATATCACCGATTAATCTAACAGAAATTAAAATATTACTAAATAAGAAACGGATGTGTGGCGTTTACCCTAGGCAGAAGTGGAGCTTCTTAAGTTGTAAATATGCTGTGATGCTTCTCAATGTTCGTACAATGACAGAGGACAAATTAGTGTTTAAAGTTATCATTTTGATACTCACTACTCTTCAGAATTTAAAAATGGAACAATTAGTTTATTACAGCTGAAATAAGAAACTGAAAGTGGAACATAATTTAAAAAGTGATAAAACTTTAATTTTTCACAGATTTACATTGGATAGTTGTATGCATATTGCAACGTAATATTCTAATATTTTCTACAATTTTCTAATTATGAAATTCTGTATTTAAAAGTTATATGAATGTCAAAATATATTAGAGATGAACTGAGATTTTATTACTTTTAATTCTAAATATTTTAAATATTATATTCATATACCTACGAATAACAAAAATGATTAACGCTTTAATATCAGTCATATTTATGTTGCAAGTGATATAAATGTCAAGCACAATTTGATAAAAATCCAGGTGTTTCTTATAGAAATTATATTCACCAAAATTCTGATGATAAATCTGTGAAAATGTTTTATTGCTTAACGATATACACGTAGAAACAAGTTCGTCACGCTTTTTATACTTTAATTTCAAAGTTACTGAAGAAAATCTTGTTTCACATTCTTACATATTTTCAACACTGATATCTGAATTTATCATGATTTTGCACATGCTTAACCTGAATCTTGAAAATACGTACATACAGGGCACATATTACAGATCACTTTCATTTGTGAACAATATGACAAATTTTGATAATTCTTGAACAAATAACTAGGCAATTACAGTAAGTCTACTGTCCTTTTACACCTGTTACATATTACACTTGTACACTGAACAATTCGGTATAAAATCTATAGTTTATTGATAGTGCTACACATCAACCTCTATCGAAAGAAATGATTTCTCTTCATGATTGATATTATTTCTGCTGATATCACATGATTCAGACAGGAATTAAGAGCACATAAACGTAAGTTAGTGGCCGGTGGACCGGCCGATGACAATATATGTGCAACTTCACCGGGCCGATATATCGGCCTCGCAACATTAATAGGGTTAAAGGGAATAGTAGATCCTCAAATTAGTGACCTTGACTCTTCTATAACTTATACGAGCCGCAGGTATGGTATCAGGTGTTGTAGCATACGACATCAAGAATTAGAATAAATCAGCAGCAAAAAGTGTCAATAATTATGAATGTAATATTAGGGACCGTACTTTGTCCCAGAAGACTAAAATATTAAGTATTGCTGGAGTTTTTAAGCGGACGATGCGCATGCATCTAGCAAGCGAAATACTTGACTGACGGCTCACGCGACTCTTGTTTCGTCAATTGGAGCAAAACAAAATATGGACCACTTTAACAATTACACTAATATTTACAATTTTAATTAGTTTTACTATGTACACTAGAAGAAGCTATTTTTACTATTTACACTATAATAAAGAGTGTAGGGTTACATTTATCAATCCTCATTCGCAATATTAATCTTATGCACAGTGTTGTGTATTGTAATGCAAAGTATGTTATTTCATAATACTATAGGCTACTTATTTTGTAAATTGAGTACAATAGTGTAAATAATATATGATGAATGTAATGCTTCATTCTATATGATAGTGAAAATAGTGTATTTTAGTGTACATAATACAAAGAGCAGTCAGATATTGACCACTCTCAAAAGCCGACTGTCAGAAAAGGTACTTTTCATCTCTAGAATACTATCTTTTTTCAAATAAATATTAATGTACTTCTGTAGAATATTTATTTTTAATATATAAATTTTCCTTCAGTACCTAAATCATTTTTCGAACCAAATTGTCTTATTTAACAGTACATTGTAATTTTTACCTCTTAGAATTACATGTAAGTAAACATATTTACATTTTGCTCTTACTATTATTATTGTTATTATTATTATTATTATTATTATTATTATTATTATTATTATTATTATTATTATTATTCCATTGTTTTCTGTATTGATGTTACTTATATTTACTATGCCTTTTTATACTGGTCGAGTGGAAAAGATGGCATTATGGTCAGTACAACTGAAATTAAATAAATAAATAAATAAATACTTAAATAATAATTAAAATTTTAATAAATATCAAAATAGTATCAATCTTTATCACTAGAATGCATTTTCAACAGTCGTCAAAGCATAGTTTTGAATCATGAATAGAACGTCAACTACATCGCAAACAAGATTGAATTGTTCCCTCATAGTCTCTGTGCCACGCACTAAATATGACGTCACGCCAATACAGACTATGAGCAACTAATCTTATTTCCGTACTCATACGGTCCCTAATTATATACTTATTTTATTCTGGGTAATAAAATAACACTAAAGAAACGCACTATTTTGGACTCTAGCGCCAATACGTCATTTTTTCGAATTCAAATTAGATGAATTAATTTTTACTAATGAATGTAATATAAAATACATACCGTATCATTTTAACAGTGAAGTCTCAATACGTATGGAAAATGCTTGCTTGCTGGTGATAACTATCTGACTGACTTCGTAAATGAAAGTCACAGTTTATGTGCACGTTTTTAAAATACTATACTTTCGCTATAGTCGAAGAGGGAATGATCGTCCCATTCTACTTCTTCCCCGCGGTAAGAAAGTGAAGGACAGAAATAGGATTTCGCTTACACAGCAATATAAAAATCTTACTCGTAAATATATAAGCCGCATATGCAGAAGAGATCTATTATAATTCACGTTGTCTAAAGAAGGTCTAACGTTTTTTAACCTTCAACAATTATAATCAGAATAATAATGGCTACATCAGCTAAAAGTTTCTTTCTTTCTTCCTAGTTCACGAACGTGTCCATAGATGGCATGCAGTTCCTGTAGTTGAAGAAAACAGCGGCTCCTTGAGAGAGAGTTCAAAAGGTGTGGTGGTTTAATGAAACGCAATCGATGATGGAAAGTCAGAGAAACTTGAGAACATATTACCCGAAAGATCCCACTTCTAGAAATAGTCTCATAGTGTGAAGAAACACGTTTTTAGAATTAGGGAGTGTCTAAGGCTACCAGATTATTTTATGAAATGTAGAAAATAATAATTCCTCAAATTAACCAATTCTGCAGACAAATGTTTCAGGAATATCATACATTTAAATCTATTACTTTTTAATGTTAACGTAATTAAAGGATTCAGAGCCATAGTGAGCCAAGCGCCATATTTTAAAAACGGGGAAACAATGGTTAAATTTATGTGAATGTCCTAATTTAATTAAACATGGAGGACAAATGTTTCAGGACTTTCATACATTTAAATGTATTACTTTTTAATACTAACGTAATTGAAGAGTTCAGAGACATACTGGGCCAAGCGCAATATTTAAAAACGGAAAAACTATAGTTAAAATTATGTGAATACCATAACTTAATTAAACGTGCAGGACAAATGTTTCAGGATTTTCATACATTTAAATTTATTACTTTTTAATGTTAAGGTAATTGAAGGGTCCAAAGTCATAGTCATATTTCATATTTCATAATTCATATTTTAAAAACGGAGAAACAATGGTTAAAATTATGTGAATACCATAACTTAATTAAACATATAGCAAGTAACATAAAATATGCACATTAAACCCCACTTGATATGTCAATTTTCATCAGGGGCGTATACTGGTTAAAGGGTTTGGGCTACCGCTGACCCTATTATTACACAAAATATATCTAACAATTACTTTAATTTTAATTACTATGGTAAAACTAATAATACAAAATTATTACATTATGTTATATTATAAACTTTTTCTTTTGTAATTTTCTTGGGCTACCGCCGGTAGCCCCGGTAGCCCGCAAAATACGCCCCTGACTTTCATTAAGCTACGGTATTCACTTAACTTTAACCCTTGCTTTCTCCGTTTTTAATAAATGGCGCTTGGTCCATTATAGCCCAGAACCCTTCATTATTCTAGGGCAGGCCTGCACAATGTTTGCGCTCTCCGAGCCGGCTCACAGCTCATGAGCGGAATGCAGATATTAGCTGCGCTCTGTATAAGGGTGGTCTGGAAGAAGGGGTGATCTCGTACAAAATAAACACAAAAGGAAGTACTATTACGAGGGCTTATGAAATGAATTCCCGTTCAGTGTTTGCAAAACTATCTTTTCGACTATTATTAATTAATAAAGAAATATTTATTTTACAGAAGTAATAGAAATTCTATAGCTACTTAAATGTAAAATATCATTTTGTTATATTTTTATTTATCAGTACATCAAAACGAGGTTTTATGCTGTTGGCAGCTGAAAGAAACAGTAGCCTACTGATCATAATGAAACATCAGTTACAGATGTTCGATGTCTGCCTTTATTAAAGTTGATTATAAATATAAATGTTGAGCCATACATAGCAATCATTTTTACAGCCAGGCTGTGTAGTCGTGGATATTATTGCCAATGTTTAGTCTTGTAAAACTCAACCAGGCTAGTAGTATTATTCAAACGATCTTTAGCCCTTAGGTCACATTGAAGATCAATAAGGTCGAGCTGTAAGTCGTTAAATGTTATGTTCCGTCTTTTAGATTCCTCCATACTGTACTATAGCAGTAGGTAAGCAACGTGAAACAGTTACTGAGAATAGGCCTACACACTGCATTCCACTAGAAAACTGAGTGGTCGTTTCCCTCTCCTCTACCCACAGCAAGTCTATGTCATTCTGACGTATCTTCCTCTCCGTTTCGGCGAGCGGTAAATACCGCTCTCCCGCTCCGAATGAGCGCTGTTTGTGCAGGCCTGTTCTTGGGGTTTGGGAGGTACAATCAGAAAATATATGCTCACAGCACACATATTCTGCTACATAATTCATATTACTTTCACTTTCTTGTCATTATTATCCACAATCACTCAAGCAGTGTGTGTTATAATTATTCATTCGCACCTGTTATTACTATTTATATATAGGTACGTAATAAGAATACATTATTTTAAACCGGCCTGTGGACAAATATTTTTGATTTAGGAGTGGAAAACAAGTCAGTTCTCATTTTTCTCTCGACATGAAAGTACATATATTTAAAGGCAAAATAACAATGACTTCGAATTCCGACGCCATGCATTAGCCAATGAGTGATGTATTGATCGCTGTTCTCTTATTGTTTACTTTCTGAATCAGCACATTCAGGTACACGATAATCACTGGTTTCAAGTCGTCGGAAAACCTCTGTCACTGATATACCACCGTTGTATATGGAAATAATTTATATTTCAGTTTTGTACATTAAGTAAATTATATGAACAGAATTTGCACTAATATTTAATGACAACAAATTAAAAAATAATAATGCCTGGAACATAATTATAACGAAAACGATGGCACGCATTGTAAACAATAACATTCGTGGGTAATTAATTTAATACAAATTATGTAAAACAGTGCTCTTCAATTAATTATAAAATTCAAAGCGACATAATCTGTACGACTTATTTATTTTATTACAATATTTTTCCTAGTTATTAATGGACAGGATAAGGAGCATACGTCAGCACTTCAGCCCAAGTAAAGGCTGGTTCACAATAAATCGGGAATGGAAACGACAAGGAAAACGAGAACGAAAATATTGTTAAAATAAATGTATTTACATGAGAGCATTCACAATTAGCTATTGTGAATGCTCATATTTAAAAATGTTTATTTTAACATTATTTCAGTTCTTGTTTCCGTTCTCGGTTTATTGTGAACCAGCCTTTAGTTTTTGCGCCCGTGACTGAATGATTTCAATGTCCATATTGTTTCCCTGTAAACAAACTCCATGGATGAATTACTAATTTTGTTTGAAATTTATAGCTTCCCTATATCAAACACTAAAGGAGCTAAATTAGGGATTTTACTGTCACCTGTTTTGCGTAGGAATAATTACCTGATACGTCTATCAGCGCATCAGTAGCGAAAGTCTAACTACGTGCATAACACGTTTCTCCTTCTGAAACCACATAATTTAGGAATATGTATGATAAGAACTTTGTACTAAATATTATCGTACCTTGTTAAAATGTTTCGACCTATTTTCGGTCATCTTCGGAACTGGTCGTTGTTGGTCTTGGCGCCTCTTGTTTCCTGTTTGGGTGCGTTCGTAGTGTAGAGTCAAAGAGTGTATGTGTTTTGAAATTGAGACTGAAGATGACAGAAAATAGGTCGAAACATGTTAACAAGGTACGATAATATTTAACACAAGAAAGTTCTTATCATACATATTCCGAAGTGATACAGTGTTAAAAGCTGTGTAATCAAGATGTATACACATAATTTATATCCAAATAAATAATTCAATTTTTAAACCTCCAATATTCCACCGAAAATCCGAAGTGGACCCAATTTTTTTCTTATTTTGCCGGTCTCTACTGGTAATTAAGGGTATCTAAGTGAAAATTTGTCATTTTTCGGCAAAGAAAAAAACATATGTTTAGTTTTTAGCATTAAACATTATCTATTTAGGGTCTAATGAAAGTCTGAGAAAATTTTCATGCACTTATGCCTTTTCAATGACATGTTTCGGCGACTATTTTAAAAGGCATACAGTACGCATGTGTAAATATTTACTTAAAATTTCAAATTAACTCTTTTTGTCTTTGTTTTTTGGTTTGCTAAAAATGACATTTCTCCTATAAAATTTGTACCACATGAATAATTATTTGTAAAACTTTTTTAATATTTAACAAAATTTACTATCAGGTTTTTCTTTAACTCTCATTTTTTTTTAATTTAATTTTTTGCTTGACTTTCTAATTTTTTGGCTGTTTTTAGAATTGGCAAAATAATATATATATATATATATATATATATATATATATATTTTTTTTTTTTTTTTTTGAGTAAAAGAAATGAAAACACTGGACAGTAAATTTTGTTTTGGGGAGTATGAAAGTTATAAATCTACAATTTTAGACAAAAATGTTATAATTTGTAGGAATAATAGCGACTTAAAAATAAATTTACTAAAAACGTTAATAATTCACACATTCTTAAATCAAATTGGATGAAATTTAGTATACGCACTACATATGAGTACAATAAATGTGCAAAATTTCAGATTTATACTTTTATTAGTTTAGAGATTTGAAATTTAACGTCGGTTTAACCTTAATGAAGTAAAGGCGGAATATGGATAGGGAAAAACGGAGGCACAGAGTGAAAAACTACCGACAATCACTATTCTTGTCCACCACAAGTTCCATTTGGACTTACCTGTATTTTAACTCGATTTACTAGTGTGGAAAACAGACACCCTAGCTGTTCGACTAACGGCACGCCATGAATTCAGAATGTGAACTCACTTTAAGCCTCAAGAAAGGGTATAAGCGTTCTGGTAGTAAACAGTAGTAGTTGAGTTCATTACAGTTTAATTACCCGACGAAGTGAAGAAAGCACTGTACTACGGGAAGTGTTTTGGCGCCTCTGTCGCTTTAACTGTGAGGAAAAGGAAAGCGGGATGAGGCCTCGTATGTCCTGGTATAGTCTCTTTCAAGATTCTGCCGTTTACTGTAAATGAGAAGTGAATTATTGACGATAACTGAAGGCTACCGGCTTTGCAGAAGAATTCCGCCTAAGAGAGTTTAGAAATAAGATCCTGGAGTTAAAAGTTTTCGTCACTATATATCATATAACTTGTATCAAAGTGATAGGAATTGTGGAATTATTCTTAGAGTGTTTAGAGCTAATGGAACAAGGGTAAATTGAGTGTCAGAGCTTACAGAAGAAAGTGCATCATAATCATAAGTGTCACAGAATGCGTCTACGATCGAACCGAGGTTTCCTTCGGTGAACATCCGTGTTTTTATCGGCGTAGTCTTCAGTCTTATTTTTGTTTACTAAAATAGTTTTAACATATCGTCGTTGTTCCTGCAATAAATCCTATGTGCGAAATATGAAACTTTTCAGTAGGAAGAGAAAACACATTTATTCTTCCATGGCAGTAGTGCATAGGAAACCGTGAATTCTTACATTTTAGAAAGAAAGAAATTGAATACTTGATTAAATGGCGAATTTACTCGTGTTAATTATGTAAGCATGTGTGGCTTACAGCTGTTTCGGTGCTATTTGACACCATCCTCAGAGCCAAATAGCACCGAAACATCTATACGCCGCACAATCAATCAATAAAACTCCTGTATCTCCTCATGAGGAACATAGGGCATTCACAAAGTGCCTCCATCGGACCCTATTTGTAGCCAACTTCTTCACTTCGCTCCATGTTTTCCCCTCCCTAGCAATTTCCTCCAAAACTGTTCTCTTCCATGCATTTTTTGGCCTTCCTTTTGTTCCACTACCCTGGGGGTTCCAATCCAAATCCATTCTTTCTACTGCTCCATCTTCTTTCCTGATTGTGTCCCCTATCCAATTCCACTTTCGTCCTTTGATTTCTATTGTGATTTTTTTCTGATTTGTTATCTTCCATAGTTCTGAGTTTGTGATTATACCTGGCCCTCTAATTTTTTAAATTCTTCGTAAACATCTATTAACAAATGTTTGCAGTTTATTTTGTATAATTTTATTTCTTTTCCATGTATCTCAGCCATATAATAAGACTCATTTCACATTACTGTTAAAGATTTCAATTTTTGTAGATCTAGATATAATATAAGATTTCCATATTGGGTACAACTGGAAAAATGCACTATTTGCATTTTTTATTCGGTTCTTTACATCCTCAAATTGTAAGCCGCACATGCGTACATAATTAACACAAGTTCGCCATTTAATCAAGTATTTATATTCAAGTGTTAAAAGTAGTGTACGAAAAATCCAAAATGGAAATAAATTTAATTCCATATAGGAGATTATATTATTTGCTGTATCACTATTTAAGTTATTTAATAGAGCAAAAATCTGAAAATCGATAAATACAGTATGTCACATAGGAGTTATTGCAGGAACAACGACGATATACAGGGACATCATTTTATTTTTACTAACATTTTTAATATTAACCTGGCTATACCTTTAGAGAACCCGAAACACCGTTCGCTACCCCTTCCACGAATGGAGTTCGATGATACTGGCGTAAAACACAAACAAATCACTTTACTAGGTATAGGAGGGAGGAAAAGTACTTCGGCAATTTACGTAAACTAGGAAATATCGCGATTTTCAGTTCTATAATTTTCATTAGGTTTTTGTTTAATGAAAATGCAGTACTGTATTACCAATAAGTGTTTTTACTCACGAATTGAGTTATCTATGCGAAGGTATTCATTATGCAGTGTGTATTATACTGTCTACAGTACATTAGCGTACAATTTAGAGAATGATGTTGTTATGTTTTATTTAACGACGCTCGCAACTGCAGAGGTTATATAAGCGTCGCCGGATGTGCCGGAATTTCGTCCCGCAGGAGTTTTTTTACATGCCAGTAAATCTACTGACATGAACCTGTCGCATTTAAGCACATTTAAATGCCATCGACCTGGTCCGGGATCGAACCGGCAATCTTGGGCACAGAAGGCCAGCGCTATACCAACTCGCCAACCAGGTCAACTTAGAGAAAGAAGTTAAATTGAAAAATCATCATAATATGGATATTTAAAGACATATTTGAAAATGTTGGCCGTTCATTTCGATACAGGCTTCAGTTCTTTTGTGCATACTTATTATCAAACTACTGACTATTGCATTTAATCCCAATTGCCAGTTTCGTCCTTCGTACTAGTAACTCATATTGAAATAATTCTGTACCTACTCTATAAAAGAGTACTTACGTACTGTAAATTCAATTTTCACTTCTGCCCGACCAGCACAGATAAAATTACTCAGACATGCTATCTATTGTCCGTCCAAGTGGTTATGCCGCAGGATCGTAGAAAGGGGGGAAATCACGTGACAGTTAATTACTTAACGAGGTTCTTTTATTTAAGTTATTTTAAACAGTTGTATAATATTACGTAAACGTCCAATTCCTAACAGAAATTAATGTTTTCAGAAAAGAGCTAAGACAGCCCAGCCTTTATAGAGGGGCGTACAGAAGCAGGTGGGGGAAATCGGGATTCGATGTAGGCAAACGGACAGTACCTGTGCGAAAATATGATTCAATATTGAAAGCTCTTTCGTCACTGGAAAACGCGAACATATTTCTGGAACGTACTATACTCACTAACTCAGTGCTGTTTACTATATGCGGTCTTGATTCTTTCTGGAGGACAGTTGGAACTTCAATAGTAGAAGGGATGGGAATGAAGTACATTAAAAAACTCGGGTGCAATAAAAATTGAAGTAAAAATAAAATGATGACCCTGTATAAGTGCTCACACACACCCGTACACACACAAAATGAACACCAATATTTCAGTGTACGATGGCTAAAGAAGAGACAAGGTTTATTTTCCTTAAAAGAAAAAAAAAACTTACTGAAAAATCAATGGAAGGTGCACCCGTTGCATTTTATGAGATAATCATCAATTAACTACAAGTGAAGCAAACCTGTGAACCGGCAATTCTATCTGTGTTATATTCATCTATTGCTGTTAGTGGAGAGTCAACGAATAAAACGCGAAATCAAATATAAAAACCGTTGGGAATCTAAATGCCATTGTTTGCATTTCGATCTATTGATGCATTTTGTAAACTGTGTAAAATGCATTTAAAAATGACATCGATGCTCTTCAAAATCAAGTGGAGTATTCGTATGAGTGCCCTTTAAAGCATTCAGAAATTCGTCAAATTTAATCGGTCAGTAATTATTACTTATAGCCTTCTAAATTTAGACGGATTACGTAAAATGAATAATGCATACCGGCTTTATAGCACAAATTACATAGGATAGTTCATGCACACAATGTTTTATATAACAATATTAATATTTTTAAAATAATACCTGAATTAGTGTTTAGATTTATTTAAAACAATTACAACTAACAAAAGAATTTTAGAGGTTCATTTCCGCCCTCACATAAGCCCGCCATCGGTCCCTATCCTGAGCAAGATTAATCCAGTCCCTACCATCGTACTTCACCTCCCTCAAATCCATTTTAATATTATCCTCCCATCCACGTCTCGGCCTCATCAAAGGTCTTTTTCCCTCAGGTATCTCAATTAACACAATGGATTCACCTGTACGTGCTACATGCCCTGCTCATTTCAAACATCTGGATTTAATGTTCATAAATATGTTAGGTGAAGAATACAATACAAGCAGTTCTGCGTTATGTAACTTTCTCCATTCTCCTGTAATTTCATCCCTCTTGGCCCCAAATATTTTCCTAAGAACCTTATTCTCAAACACCCTTAACCTCTGTTCCTCTCTCAAAGTTAGAGTCCAAGTTTGACAACCATACTAAACAACCGGTAATATAACTGGTTTATGAGTTCTAACTTCCAGATTTTTTGAAAGCAGAATGGATCACAAAACTTCTCAACCGAATAATAACAGGAATTTCCCATATTTAATCTGCGTTTAATTTCCTTTCGAGTGTCATTTATATTTCTGTAGTGCTCGGGAAAAGTGATACAAGTCAGTTGCCACAAACCTTTTTTGATCATTTATTGACAACTTACGGAACATCTGTTCGCTTGGAGAAAAATACGTAGGTATTCCTCCCATTACAATAATTCATACAGAAAAAAATCAAATCTACATAAACCACTGTAAGTTGTCACAAATTATCAGAAAATGTTTGTGAAAACTGACTTATGTCACTTTTCCCAAGCACTGCAGATTTGTTACTGTTGCTGCAAGATATTTGAATGTTTCCACTTTCTTTAACGAAAAATGTTCAATTCTTATATTTCAATACTAGCCGTACCCGTGCGCTCCGCTGCACCCGTTAGAAATAAATATAAAGTAATTACATAACTAAAATAGGACATTTGATCCAGGGAACATTCGTATTTGATAGAAGGATAAATCGTTTAATATGTTACTTAATTTAAATTGCATCCAAATAATTAAAATGCGATCATTTTGGTCCAGAGACACTCATTTGGTGCAATGACAATTCCTTTAACATGTTTCTTAATTTTTATTACATGCAACCATAGTTTAATGAAGATTGACATCATTTAGATTTGATGTGTATATTTTATTTTACTTGTTATAGGTTTCCATTGAATTATGGTAATAACTTAATTTTAACCCTTGTTTTCTACGTATTCAGTAAATGGCGCTTGGCCCACTATGGTTCTGAACCCTTCAAATAACTTATATTATATTATATTATATTATATTATATTATATTATATTATATTATATTATATTATATTATATTATATTATATTATATTATATTATATTATATTATATTATATTATATTATATATTATATTATATCAGAAGTTACTGTAATAACATTATAGCATTATGTCGATCTAGAGAAACTACACTTTCCAATGGTGAAATAATAATTAATTATACAAATCGGTTAATTTAGCTTCCGATATTACTTCATACAAACACAGAAATATTCTCTGTAGGCTATGTTTCATAGCTTTCGATTGTTGCTCTCCAAGGCCCCTTATAGACGAAGTCATTTGTTTTTTAATTCATTACACGGCCTTAGATGGCAGTTATTTTAATCTTAAAACTCATTTACCTGATTAGATATCAGTCCTATCAAAATTTTTCAAGGGATAAAACTTATCGGACATTATTTTTAAAGAAACTTTTGTTTTGTAACATTTTTCACAAAAATCAATAATAAGCGAGATATTTCAATTTATTTAATTCAGGCCCCCTTATAACCCCCCCTTTAAATGATGTATTTTGAATGCCATATAGCCTAAAATCTAAGTCACGACGAACTTAATTTATATTCCAATTTTCATCGAAATCCGTTCAGCAATTATCGCGTGAAAAGGTAACAAACAGACAGACAGACAGACAGACAGACATACAAACAAAAATTTCAAATAAGCGATTTTCGGTTTTAGGGTGGTTAATTATATATGTTAGGACCAATTATTTTTGGAAAATCGAAAATTGTCAGAAAAATTTCGGCTACAGATTTATTATTAGTATAGATTATATACTTTGTCTTTTCGGGATTTATTTCCAAACCTATCTCATTATTTGCTTCAAGTAAAGTTCCCGTGTTTTCCCTAATTGTGTGTTGATTTTCTCCTAACATTATCACGTCATCCGCGTTGACAAGCGCCTCATGTAACCCTTTCAATTCCAAACCCTCTTTGTTATCTTGGTGTTTCCTAATCTAGAACCCTGATGTTTAGGCATTTATTTTGGTTAAAATACGCAGTGTATGTATCAAATATGAATGAGGTCTCGCCCACCTCATTATATTTTGCTCGACTAGTATGACTAGTCAGTTTGTTTTTATACCATTAAGTACGAGAAAAATTCGTACCGGCACCGGGGATCAAGTGCAGGCAGTAAGGCCGTAACACGATACTACGAGAGGAGTTCGGCCGGCGTCGTGAATCGGGTCCCGGCATAGCTCAGTTGGTTAGAGAGCACTCAGCGCGCACAGCTGAGAGGTCCTGGGTTCGATCCCCGGTGCCGGTACGAATTTTTCTCGTACTTAATGGTATAAAATACGCAGACATATAGACACTAAAATAGTAAAAACAGGCAGTGAAATAGGCATTTAATATTCATGGAAATAGACAAAAAATAGACAAACACTTAAGCTATTCCATACGGTACACACTTTCCTTGCTTACATGTCACAACGAGACAGTTTTTTAAGTTGTCAACTGTCATAGTGAGCCACCTGTCAAAGAGAACATTTTTCATGGTGGAAAAAGATCTTTCTACTACTACTGAAGTGATTGGAGGAAACTTAAAACAACCTATTTCAGAAGGACTGTCTCTACTTTCTTTCAGACATCGGGAAAAACCGACTTGTATCGTCTCAAAAAGGCGGGGTGTGAGATGGGATTAGAGACTTCAAAGTACGCGTGACTTTTGCGTGCAAGCGACAACAACCTGAGGAATTGCTTTTAATACTTCCCTTATCCCCTTTCTTTCGCTGGTAAACCCCGAAGTTACCTGAGCACTGAAGGTTATACTGTTCAAACATCTTTTTTAAGTGACATAAAAGATGGAATCGTTAGGGGAGAAAAGTTTACGACTTCTTGGAAACTTATGTATTGCTGTAGAATGAGATTCTCAGCAAATATTTGTGTGAGGCGAATATATATTTTCAATTTGTACAACCGTTCTTTTTTGTTTTTTGTTATAATTTATGTGCGGTTTATTTTAAATGCATTAAAATATATAAACTGAACAATAACGACATAACAAGGCTAAAAAAGGCATTTAACCTTAAAATAAGCAGCAGGAGCTAAAATAGAAAAAAAAGACAAAATAAAAATTGCGCCTACGGTCCCCAAATGTGTGGAAACGTGTTCATCTCTAATAGGTCTTTCATACATACAGTAGCCTGCAAATTAATCCGAACAAGACATATTTTTATATTTTCTGTCATTGTTGGCCTCATAGCTGCTCATACCGCTTTAATTGACATCTGTAGTACGTGTAATTCCATTGTTGAAGGTCTGTCATTTTTTTTTATAAAATGAGACATTTTGCCTGTCGTTTTGTACTTATAAGCATTTCAGTTGTGTTGAAGACTTAATACTGCAATCCTGTGTACATTCTGTCGTCTTCACAAATGGATACAACTCCACGAAAACGGTCTAAAATTATAACATTAGCAGAACATTCTTCTATGACACAGAGGCAAATTGCTGCAGAATGTAACATCGGTTTGGCTACTGTTAATTCGATCATAAAACGATACAGGGAGACTGGATCCATCGCACCCCAGAAAAAAGGAAGACTTCACCTGCAGATGATCGTTTAATTGTCAGGAAAAGTAAATTAAATCCTAGACTAACTGCTGTCGACTTAACCCGCGAGTTAATGGCTACTACTGGGGCGAATATTCACGTCACAACAGTGCGGCGTAGGCTTTCGGAAGCTGGACGAAGGGCTCGTAAGCCTATTAAGAAGCAACTGCTAACCCCTGTTATGTGCAAAAAACGCTTAATGTGGGCAAAATTACATCAACACTGGACAGTGAATGACTGGAAGAATGTACTTTTTTCCGATGAGTCTCATTTCAAGATCCACGGCCACCGTGTTTCTTACGTACGGAAAGGATCCGAAAAAGTAACAGCAGCTCATCTCCAACAAGCACCCAAATACCCCCCTAAAGTAATGTTCTGGGGTTGTTTTACACATGAAGGGCCTGGAGCATTAATACCTATCAAGGGAATGATGAATTCTGACAAATATATTCACTTATTGGAAACCAGAATCGTACCCCAGCTGCAAAAATCATTTCCGGATGGCAGAGGTGTGTTCCAACAAGACCTGGCACCATGCCATACGTCTCGAAAAACTACAGAATTCTTCAACAAGTAGAATATTCTCCCCTGGCCAGGCAACTCACCCGACATCAACCCCATTGAGAACTTGTGGTCAATTTGCAAAAGAAGAATGCAAAATTTGGATTGTTCTACAAAGGAAAAGATGATTTCTGCCCTCATTGGTGTATGGTTTCGCGATGAAGAAATGAAGAATATTTGTGGGAAATTAGTGGAATCCATGCCAAATCGTCTCAGAGGTGTTATTAGGAACAAGTGAGGCCACATAGATTACTGAGGTATGTCTTAGATCCTTTTTTTTTATCCCGTTTGAGTGTTTTTACATAAGTAATTACGTTGTTCGGATTAATTAGCATGCTACTGTACACTCAGTTTTAAAAAGGCATTTCCCCTAACATCCAGGCTCTACAATGGCATATTCTAGAGCAGGGAAAGACAGCTATATGCTCTGTCCTGTTGCAGTACCTTGCACTTCTCACTGCACACTTTATGAAAGAGTTAAGAGCATTGTAGGAGTTGTGGTTGAGTGAGTGTTTACAAGGTCATGAAGCACTGTATGGGTGGTGATTAAAGGAGGGGTAAGGACAAGATCATGCAATGTTCTAAAGAAGCATGAATGTAATAACTGAGAATACGACTTGCATTAGTGCTGTCCAGGAAATTAAAATTATAACTCGAACTGTAAATCATGCACTCAAGTTAATCCATACAGATCACAAATAAAACTATTTATAAAGAAACTGTTTGAAGTTGTGTAACGGATAACTAATAATTAGGATTAAATTGTAAATGATCTTTTTAAAAATGAACTGAAGAACACTTTCATTAAGGTAAGTCTAAGCATGTATATACAGTATGTACATGATAGTATTCACAGCAATACTGAAACAAAATTTTCCTTTGCTAAATTAAAAAAAAAAACCGTACTTTCCTGTTTCAAGAAAGTGTGACCATTAGACATTAATACACCAGATGAACATTATTACTTTGATTTTGTGGATTTTTTAAATTCTCATTATTGTCTTAAGGTTACACATTCAAAATATTCTACAATATTTGAACATATTTCCTCTCCAGCCGTCACAGTAACAGCTTTAGCAAAATTCCCATCAGTAAATGACCTTAGATATTTCGCTACACATAGAGTAATTTTGAAGCTCAAGCGAACAGAATATTCGCTAATTTGAAGATCAGCAGTCTCCTTTATCTACTTTATCATCTCATCACGTTCATCTCCCTGACATTAGTCATATTCACTTGCATGGCATGAATAATAGTGCCATTGTGCATTAAACTTTTTAACTCAGTGCACTTTCTTGCCACAAACTAGCATTTTTGTCTCTTCATCACACGATACAAAAAGGAAAAGTTTTTTCTCCTATACTGATAAGAAACTAGACACCGATTGGTTAGAAGCCATCACAAACATATGTCTACTTTCGAAGAATACGACTGAACACTCGCAATGCCTTTACACTGAATTCTCCATACCGTACCGCAACCAGCTACACGTGCACTCAGAAGACGTCACTAGATGTATACTCCATTTTATTTCAAGGAGTGCAGTTCGGTGGCTCCTTTGAACACCCACTTACAGATTTATGACTTCCTACACAAACACCTCTGGCAATTCCAACCTGCTCCTCGTCACAACATTGCACAGTTGCCACAATCCTGGTGACCCTCGAAATGAGACAATGAGACTGATGGGATTCTTGGAATTCGGAAAAGATGCGGCAACTCTGCCTCCACGTGGATTTGACGGGAGTCTGTCAATTCTTCTGAACGAGAATTGTGATTGGTTACTGACAGGAGAAGACAAGATTTCCGTCAAATAAGGAAGACATTTATTTATGACAACGAATTAGTAGGGGGCAGTAGAAGGTCTGTCGGCAAATTCTTTTCTAAAAAACTGCACTCCATAAAATAAAATGGAGTACATAAGCCTCACACTCGCTGCGCAAACGTCAGAAGTAGGTTGAGTTGTCTAGATCCGTTCTAGAGCAAAGTTAAAAAGTAAGAAATTAAAGCTCTATTTCTTCAATTTTGCTTTGCTTACATAGACTACTTCTGTTGTTAGGTAAGATCTGAATTGTTCCTTTTGCTGTCGGTTCCAACACCCCCCCTCGGTACAGTTGAAATCCCCCAAGCGGGAAAAGTTGTGAATTCAATACTGTTCATGACTAATAATTATTTGTATCATTTAAACTATTTGTTCGTAACTGATCACTCGCACTACATGCGTTGGCTTATGACATGAATACACGAAGTATTAGAAATTTGAAAAAAAAAAATGTTATAAAATACGAATTGATTAATTTGACGTTGAACAATTCATATCAATGCTTAATTCGAAGAGGCCTCAATATTTATTTCCTATGAAATTTCTGTTTAAACAAAGTTATACATTCACATTTAATTCCAATTTTCGAAGCTTACGTTAGGACAATTCAAAGCCAAGACTTCATTAATTTTAACGAATCTGGGACATTAGAGAATGTTCGAAAGCGAATGTTCGTGGAAACCTCTTTTATTAATGTTTCCAAGAATTCATATTCTATTATTAAACTTCTTGACGATCGACAGGTAGTGGGGACATAAAAACGTCAACGTTATCGTTTAGAGGTGTATGTGACCCTGTCCCCTTAACTCACTAGTCAATAAATCAGAAAATAACAAGTTTGTTAAAATTATTCATTATTCTGTGCAGAATTTAGTCTGTTATTCTGTTCTCAAAATGTTGAAGCGTGAAAAATGCAAAATAATAACGCTAGCAATTTACGTTGAAGTGTTTTCTTCTATTGGTAACCAAATATGTATGGATATTTAGAAATATGGAAGTGATTTCTATTTCCATACCTATTTTCTTTGTGACTTATGTTATTCAGAAATTGGACCTATTCCTATTAAAATTCTACAGGATTTAAAACGCTTAAATGAACCATAAACTCCCATAAATTTAATGCCTAAAGCTATGTTTGTGCCTGAATATTAATTTTCCTAGATCTTTTCGAACAACGAGTATTACGATTTTTTTATAATCACTTAAGATTTCGAATTAAAATGTTTTCACTGGAGAAAATGAACAATTATATTCTGTATTAATATTGTAACATTGTGGCGACTACACTCATAGAAACAAAGTTATTATTATTAAACACGACACACTAGCATTATATCCGCAGATCTGTTTAACATTATCTTAAGATTTTTGCATTAATTTCACACGTTTCTGCTAGCCTACAGTAGTAACTGTGAGTTGAGATAAAAAAGTGGAATTGGCATTGTTGAACACTGGGCGGGAAGAAATTATACTTAACCGCAATACAATCACAGTATAATAAATATGTGATAATTGATACAGCGTCGTTCAGTAATCTATACTAATAATAAATATGTAGCCGAAATTTTTCTGGTAATTTTCGATTTTACAAAAATAATTGGTCCTAATATATAAAATTAACCACCCTGAAACCGAAAATCGCTTTTTTAATTTTTTGTTTTTATGTCTGTCTGTCTCTCTATCTGTCTGTCTGTCTGGATGTTTGTTACCTTTTCACGCGATAATGGCTGAACCGATTTATATGAAAAATGAAATATAAATTAAGTTCGCTGTAACTTAGATTTTAGGCTATATAACATTCAAAATACATTATTTAAAAGGGGGTTATAAGGGGGCCTGAATTAAATAAATCGAAATAACTCGCTTATTATTGACTTTTTTTTAAATTTTACATAACAAAAGTTTCTTTAAAATGATTTCCGATAAGTATTATTTCTTTGCAAAATTTTGATAGGACTGATATTTATTGAGACTATTTTGTTTATATGACGTCATTACATTTTCGACCAATGAAGTGTAATGAAATTTTGAATTCCAACCAATCACAGTCAGACTTTGCGATAATTTCTGCAGCTAGATTTATCGCTATCAATTTATCGCATGGTCGTTCTTTTGTTTAGTCGTTGTCGCCAAACTGTTTCCCCGTAAATTGATGATCATGCAACTACACGGTTAAACTTTTTTTCAACTTTAAACCAAAGAATGCAAGATTGATATTTAATATTAATTAATATATTTACGCAGTGAAGACCACGTTCAAAACGGCACACCATGCAGACACAAAATGTTTATGCATCTTAATTCAACGTACCTTTTAAACTTGATTCTATTCTTCCCAGATTGCACGCATACGCGATTGGAATATTGAACTGTGTAGATGCAGCTTTAGTTCCGTTACACACTACAGCGAGAATGCGTTTGTCGAGCTATAAAAAATGTTTTCGTGTAGCACTCATTGTAAGTAACGGTCGAACAAGGCACAGCTGACATTGGTCCTGCTTCCGCAGGTAGGCCTAACGACGTAACCTATAAAATTGTAGCCTATAACATTTGTATTGAAATTAAACAATTAATAGACGTTCAAATTTATGTAACATCATCGCATATCAAACTCAAAGACCTTGCATAGTAATGTCTTTGATCAAACTGCCTTTCGTATGGCGTAATAAAATTCGTGTTTTAATTAGGCCTATCTATACAGAGATGGCTTCACTGTGTAGCAACATGTCTCGCTGTGAATACATGAGCATTGGTATATAGCTGTCCCCACTGTTACTGTTAAATTAAATTATGATTTCAGCAGATAATGAAAATGTATATTTTGAAATAATAATAAGAGAAAAGTACAGTACGTGTAATTAACAATGTTAAACCTGTATTTCGCTTTTCGCAATTGGCATTACTGAATAATAACATCGAATTTCTTTATTGCAATAATCGATATTCATCTACGAGTCTTTCAACTTCACAATGTCTGAATAGGTTAAGTATTCGTTAATATACAATTATTAACATTTTGTGATGGAATTTTAGGGATATATTATTTAATTTTTTATTTTATTCACGAAATAGTCCTCATAAATGTCACTCGAGGTCTGAGATTTCCCAGATAAATCCACTCGCTTCGCTCGTGGATTTATCGGCAGATCTCAGACCTCTCGTGACATTACTAAAGATAAATGAGTTTTAAAATTAAAATACAATGCCATCTAAGGCGGTGTAATGAAATGAAAATAAATGATTACGTCTATAAGGGGCCTTGGACAACAACAATCGAAAGCTATGAAACATAGCCTACAGAGAATGGTTCTGTGTTTGTATGAAGTAATATCGAAAGCTAAATTAACCGATTTGTATAATTAATTATTATTTCACCATTGGAAAGTGTAGTTTCTCTAGATGGACACAATGCTATAATGTTATTACAGTAAATTTTGAGTGCTGTCTGGACCAAAATGACCGCATTTTAATTATTTAAATACAATTTAAATTAAGTAACATATTAAACGATTTATCCTTCTATCAAACACGAATGTTCTCTGGATCAAACGTCCTATTTTAATTATGTAATTACTTTATATTTATTTATAACAGGTGCAGCGGAGCGCACGGGTACGGCTAGTAGATTAATAAAAGACGAGGTGATCCAAGAAAAACCCAAGAGGGGACTACTGAAGAGGGAAAATCGGATGCTTTTGGTGACTAAATAAATATTAAACTACGTCATCCAAAATTAATTAACCTGTGACTACATTTTCCACCGTTATTTCTTCAGCGAAGCTGAAAGTTTTCATCCACCATTTCAAACGATTGTTTATCACAATGTCCTTGCACGTTTCCTGCAAAGAGAATCTTAGGTTCAATTCCTAGAAATGTATAATATGAAGTGAATTGTTTGTAGCTGCGGCAGGAAACTAAAATAAATACTGAAGTAATCTTCCTTATCTAGGCCTGCTTGAATCTATAGATTAACGTGCACTCCCACAAAAACATTACATCAATAAGCATGCTTAAATTCCCTGTCAAGGATATTTAGTGCGATGTTGCTACAAGGTAGGATTTTGTGATTTTTCCAATCTCTCAATTTAGTTGTTCTTGCGTCTTTGTCCTACGCCATTTTAGACTTTATTCCCTAATTATTGACCTACAACAAGTTTCAGAAGGTAAGGCAGTGATGTCAAAGCAAGCGCATTTTTCTGACCTTGACGTCGTGTGCGGGCAGCAAGCGCTAAGTATGGAAAGAGGAAGGGTTGTGTATATGAACAAGCAACCCGTTGTATTAAGAAAATAGTGGTGCACAAACTTCAAACGGAACGTGAAATTTAATGTCGTTATTTTTATATGGCTTCTTTCTGCTTAATATTATCTATATTGTCTGTAAAACAAAAGCACTAACATTGATTTCTTAATATTGCACTTATGTTTTAAATCTTAATAACATAATAGAGAGTTAAGAAGGAATATTCACTTAAATTCCATAGTGGTATAATATTATACTGTATTAAGTGGATAAAACACATCATTCATAAAGAAAGTGATATTCCAAAGAAAGAGATTGAGTAAGACATGATAAGTTGTAATTTAATACTGATGGTATCTTTAGCCTTACAAAAGTAATCAATAAACTAATCAAAATAATATTACAGTACAGAGCAAAGTTACCTAGGTACTGTATCTGCTTTAAGTGTAACTAATATTACATAACAAATCTCTTATCGCATTAAGATTTTAAGGTGATATTGGTGAGCAACTTTCTATCATCAGAATATTAAATTATTTTCTCGAAATGTGCTGAAGCTGTAGAGCTGACATTTTTACAACACATGGGCACGTATCTTTTGCTTATGATGTAACAGTAGTTGCTTTGTTAATTCATTTCCTTACAAACAATTTCCATGCGAATATTTTAAAAAATTTCAATACACTATCTTCAGTAATACGTACAGTATATACGGTATATTAGATTTGGGAAAATATTCTGTAAGGCTACTAAATAAAAATATGCCTAAACCTGAAAATTTCACTTTTCTATATGAAAAGTTGAGAAAATATTTCTTTTGAATAAAAAAAATCGAACTTGTGAAAAATGAGCATTAAAATTAAAACTTACATTCTTATAATGCACTTATACTTCTCAGGCAAATCTGAAAATTAACATGGATACAGTTTTAATAAGTTCTCTTCCCTTTATCTATTGAATCAGTGCTGGCTATCCCTGAATATAGCTCGATCAAGCGGCATATACCGCCTCTTTCGTCTGTCTCTTTCCTTTCCGCTGTAAAGCGCTCAGGCTCTCCTGGGCTCTAAAGCGCGCACTTGCTCCTGTGGGCATCAATTGACATGCCTGAGGTAAGGGATCAGCGAGAATCAGGAAAATTGATTATGAAGAGCGAACTCCAATCATGTTGGAGATCCTATCACCCGATGTATAGCGACATCAATAGTCGTGTCACGCGTAACATAGTGGAGGGTTTCACGAGAATCGACAAATGCATCCATGTCATATTTCAGGGATTTATACAGTATGATTATACAGCACAGTATGAACATGTTAACTGAAAAAATTTACAGCAGGTGTTCAAAATGCTGACCATGCACTTGAATGCATCTGTCTAGTCTTCTCCGTAAAGACCCAAGAATGCGCTCGAGCAATCCTGGGTCATTCTTCGTTTGCTGGAAGGCATCTAGAATCCTATGCTGCAATTATTCAGGTGTGGTGAGGTCTTTTGTGCAAACTAGGCTTTTACATAACCCGACACACAAAAATGAAAAGAATTTAAATCCGGTGATCTAGGAGCAGATCCTACTCTACATAGCGATTAATTAGTCCTGACAGCTCAGCGACGCGGAAGAGGGGAAGTAAGAGGAGGAGTGGGAAGAGTTCCGGAGTAGAAATAAGGGCGAGCGGCCGGCAAAGGAATGCAGTACAGCTTAATTGTACTGGAAACATACCGCTATACCGCACGCATAATATCCGATCTATTCGAAGGCAAGCGAGTGAATAATCCAAACACCCCTTGGAGTAACTAAATGGACTCGCCTGACCAAGACGCACATCGCATGAGATTGTCAGGACTAGATAATCGTACTGTAGCTATCCACCGTTCACCACATCGTCTGTTCAGATATCGTTTCACACCAAGAAGGAAATGGGATGGGGAGAGTGCTGGAAACATAAGAAGCATGAATGTGGCCGTTTTACCATATCTTGGCGCTCGGTTCACTGGCGGCCCCAAACAGCAAAGAAATGACATCTCGTAAACTGTTAATTTTCGGAATCATGTTTACTGGGAATGTTTTGCTTATCTTCATTTCTACTTCTCGTCCATAAATTTTTGATCATCACTTTTGAAACATTCTTTATTTCATACATTTAGGCTTAATTCAGCAAATAATTTTTTGTTTGGTAACAATTATGTCGACTATTTCCTTTATATGACGTTATTCCATTTTCGACCAATGAAGTGTAATGAAATTTTGAATTCCAACCAATCACAGTCAGACTTTGCGATAGCTAGATTTATCGCTATCAATTTATCACATGGTCGTTCTTGTGTTTAGTCGTTGTCAACAACTGTTTCCCCGTGAATTGATGATTATGAATACATTAAGATACAACTACACGGTTAAACGTTTCTTTCAACTTTAAAGCAATGAATGCAAGATTGATATTTAATATTAATTAATATATTTACGCAGTGAAGACGACGTTCAAAACGGCGTAATCTTCACGCATCTTAATTGAACGTACCTTTTAAACTTGATTCTTTCAATATTCTTCCTAGATTGCACGCATACGCGATTGGAATATTGAACTGTGTAGATGCATCTTTAGTTCCGAGCGAGAATGCGTTTGTCGAGCTATAAAAAATGCTTTCGTGTAGCACTGATTGTAACGGTCGAAATAAGACATAGCTGACATTGGTCCTGCTCCCACAGGTAACATAACCTATAAGTAGCCTATAAAATTTATACTTTGTAAACGAAATGAAACAATTAATAGAAAGTCACATATTCAAATTTATGTAACATATTCGCATATCAAACCCAAAGACCTTGCATAGTAATAATAAGGTCTTTTCATCAAACTGCCTTCCGTATGGCGTAATAAAATTGGTGTTTTAATTAGGCCTATCTATTCTGTGTAGCAACATGTCTCGCTGTGAATACATAAGCATTGGTATATAGCTGTCCCCACTGTTACTGTTAAATTAAATTATGATTTGAGCAGATAATGAAAATGTATTTATGTTATTATAATAATAAGAGAAAAGTGTAGTACATGTAATTAACATTGTTAAACCTGTATTTCGCAATTGGCATTACTGAATAATAACATCGAATTTCTTTATTGTAGTAATCGATATTCATCTACAAATATTCGCTCGTGGATTTATCGGAAAATCTCAGACCTCTCGTGAGATTATTACAGAAAATTTCACAATGTAAAACGTATCCTCTGCGGTTTATAGTTTTGCATATTTCCTAAAAGTATGAGTAACACGAAATCAGTAAGTTAATTTAAAATTTATTTTGCCATAATGTGTACTGAATTTCCATGCATGTAAGCACGCGATGTCTCTTCGCTGGATATTGCATTATGCAACTATTTCAATATAGTTTTCTGTTGTGCAAATTATCGTATTCCATTATTTATTCTGGTTACAAACATTTAACAGACATGGCTTTCTTGTTTACAGTTTTATTGGCTTAGTAATGGCAATATTTATTTACATTGTTCAGACGCGAATATGTGCGTGACCTTTTAATGATCAAGCTCTGTGGTTTATAGATTTTGCGTCGGAAAGCGAACAATGATTTAAACATTTTACTAGATTTCATCCGCAAATTTCCGAAAATACATATTTGATTAAGAACTGACTCCATACTGGACTTACATATTATTTCGATGAATTCTCTGTTGTTTCGTACATTTTTTCTTCTCTGGTATTCGGAACCGTTCTTATTTTATTTTCATAGCAGAATACTGAATTGGTTATCTGTTTCAAGTGTTTTGGTTGCCTCATATTGTTGATTTGAACAGATAAGTGTATGGCAAAAAAAACCGGACAGACCCTTGTAGCTGATTTCAGAGCCTTGTTCACTCCAGACCACGATAGACTGGTAACTAAGACTTTCGTGGTTCGAATCCTGCCTGGGAAGGAAACTTTTTTTTCGTTCCTTATTCAAATTTATTCCCAATACTTTTCGATTGCAGCGATATTTTACTACTTAATTAACTTATTATTCTCAGAACATGAATTTTACCAGCAATCGAAAAGTCATCATCATCATCATCATCATCATCATCCTTAGCTCGACAACCCATCATGGGTCCTGGCTGTCCATAGGAGTTTCCGCCATTCATCCCTATTTCTAGCAACACTCATCCAGTTTTTAACTCCAATAGTTTTGGCATCCTCCCTGATACCATCCTCCCATCTGACCTTTGGTCTTCCTCTTCGTCTACTTCCCCCTGGTTCATGCAATCGAAAAGTACTGGGAATTAATTTGAATAAGGAACAAAAAAAGTTTCCTTCTCAGACAGGATTCGAACCACGAAAGTCTTAGTTACCAGTCTATCGTGCTCTGGAGGGAACAAGGCTTTGAAATTAGCTACAAAGGTCGATCCGGTTTTTTTTGCCACTAATGAACAAAGCGATTACTTTCTGAAATTGTATGGTTTCTGTTAAATCTCTTTTCGTCCATCGTGGAACTGTTGGATTCCGTACCCGTTTCATCTTTTCGATAATAAATTGAAATGATTACGTCATTTCCGCCGGCTCGTAAATTTTCAGTTTTGTCTTTAAGCTATGCTACTTCTCACTTTTATCTCCAGTTTTTAACGATATATGACTCATACTTTTTCATACCCGAAGGTTTAGGAGTTGGCGTAAATTATACAGAATTTTGTGGTCACATGTTCCGTAAAATATTCACTATAGAAATTACGTATACCCTTTCGTTAGAAGACTATGTAATATAATATTCCTCAATTGATTTATTCACTTTGATATGAATATTAAACTAATCCCTAACAACATGTTTACGTACCATTAAAGGGGAGGTACAACTTTCGCTGTACAAATTTACTACATTTCCACATTTTTTCCTGAAAATGTATAGGTTCTTTGAAAATGACAATTGACATGCTTTATATACACTATCTGTACATCACTGAGCAACTGTAATGTCTTCAAAAACTTTTAAATAAAAACAAATAAATTATGATTTATTTAACGAGGCTCGCAACTGCCGAGGTTACATCAGCGTTGCCGACGTGCCGGAATATTGTCCCTCAGGGGTTCTTTTAAATGTCAGTAAATCTACTGACACGAGTCTGTCAGATTTAAGGACACTTAAATGCCATCGAGGAGTGTTTGGATCGGACCCTCAATTTCGAGAACAGAAGACCAGGTCTTTATCGACTGCGCCACCCAGGCCGACTTGAAAACTTAGTAGTCATTTTCTCATTTATGATAATCTGTGGAAATTTTGTTCAGTAGGACTGTAATTAAATGCTAACTCACATAGGTACATAAGATATTTCAGCGAAACTTTAAATACATGCATATTTCTTCGACGTGAGAATTTTTCTATGCATTCTTTAATACAGATTGGTTTATTTTTTAAAAAGTAATATCAATTTCTTACTATATTAAAAAAGAGAGATATATTACTTCTTTAAAAAACTTTACACTTTACATTAAAGATTTTAGAGTATGTTGTTCACGTGGGAGAACTAAACATGCATGGACGTTTCATTGATATGACTCAAGTGTTTTCTTGAGAATCATGTACACTCTGTCCAGCTACTCAAGAAAAATTCATAATATAAAAAATATCACTTAGATTTAAATTATTATTTAATCGAAGTATTCGGAGGAAATCTGAGGAAACTTCAAGCATCATGGCCATGAAACTTCGTGACACGGTTTAAATTTCCACCGAAGTACTCGGAGGAAACCTGAGGAAACCTCAAGCACAGTACCCATGAAACTTCGTGACACGATTTACTTTTCAATCGAAGTACTCGGAGGAAATCTGAGGAAACCTCAAGCACCATGGCCATGAAACTTCGTGACACGGTTTAAATTTCAACCGAAGTACTCGGAGGAAATCTGAGGAAAGATCAAGCACAGTACACATGAAACTTCGTGACACGATTTACTTTTCAACCGGAGTACTCGGAGGAAATCTGAGGAAACCTCATTCACCATGACCATGAAACTTCGTGACACGGATTAAATTTCAATCGAAGTACTCGGAGGAAATCTGAGGAAACCTCAAGCACCATGGCCATGAAACTTCGTGACACGGTTTAAATTTCAACCGAAGTACTCGGAGAAAATCTGAGGAAACCTCAAGCACCATGGCTATGAAACTTCGTGACACGATTTACTTTTGAACCGAAGTACTCGGAGGAAATCTCAGGAAACCTCAAGCACCATGACCATGAAACTTCGTGACTCGGTTTAAATTTCAACCGAAGTACTCGGAGGAAATCTGAGGAAAGATCAAGCACAGTACCCATGAAACTTCGTGACACGATTTACTTTTCAACCGAAGTACTCGGAGGAAATCTGAGGAAATCTCAAGCACCATGACCATGAAACTTCGTGGCACGATTTAAATTTCAACCGAAGTATTCGGAGGAAATCTGAGGAAACCTCAAGCACAGTACCCATGAAACTTCGTGACAAGATTTACTTTTCAATCGAAGTACTCGGAGGAAATCTGAGGAAACCTCAAGGACCATGGCCATGAAACTTCGTGACACGATTTAAATTTCAACCGAAGTACTCGGAGGAAATCTGAGGAAACCTCAAGCACAGTACCCATGAAACTTCGTGACACGATTTACTTTTCAATCGAAGTACTCTGAGGAAATCTGAGGAAACCTCAAGCACCATGACCATGAAACTTCGTGACACGATTTAAATTTCAATCGAAGTACTCGGAGGAAATCTGAGGAAACCTCAAGCACCATGGCCATGAAACTTCGTGACACGATTTAAATTTCAATCGAAGTACTCGGAGGAAATCTGAGGAAACCTCAAGCACCATGGCCATGAAACTTCGTGACATGATTTACTATTCAACCGAAGTACTCGGAGGAAATCTGAGGAAACTTCAAGCACCATGACCATGAAACTTCGTGGCACGATTTAAATTTCAACCGAAGTACTGGGAGGAAATCTGAGGAAACCTCAAGCACCATGACCATGAAACTTCGTGACACGGGTTAAATTTCAACCGAAGTACTCGGAGGAAATCTGAGGAAAGATCAAGCACAGTACCCATGAAACTTCATGTCACGATTTACTTTTCAACTGAAGTACTCGGAGGAAATCTGAGTAAAGATCAAGCACAGTACCCATGAAACTTCGTGACAAGATTTACTTTTCAACCGAAGTACTCGGAGGAAATCTGAGGAAAGATCAAGCACAGTGCCTATGAAACTTCACATAATTTGCTTGGAGTCGAAGTTCTACCCGCTTTGTGAGAAATCGCGATTTAGCTAATCTAGTAGTATTTTAATAGTATTTATTTATTTAGCCTGGTAGAGATAAGGCCGTCAGGCCTTCTCTGCCCCTCTACCAGGAAATTAAAACTACAATATGAACAATAAAATTACAATTAACATTAAATTTACAATTACAATTACAATAAAATTTAAAGTACGACAAGATTACCTGATTAATGAAAGCTAGACATTTTATCATAGAAGTTAAGAACAAGGAATAATTTTGTATTTACTGAATAGCAAAGTAAACCTACAATAACAAAAATATATAGTAATGAAATTACCTGATATTGAAATATTTTGTGATAGATTAAGAGAACTATTTACAAGAAACCATGTCTGAACGAGTCTCAATTACTGACCAAGTGCCTAGTAAGTTTGCGTTTGAATTCAGTTTTATTTCGACAGTCCCTGATGCTAGCAGGTAACGAATTCCAGAGTCTTGGCAGGGCTAGTGTGAAAGAGAATGAGTATGAGGAGGTGCGATGGGATGGTATTGTTAGTATTGTTTCATGGCGAGAGCGTGTGTTCAGATTGTGGTGGGAAGAAAGGTAAGTGAAGCGAGACGACAGGTACGAAGGAATAGAAGAGTTCAAGATTTCGAAGAGAAGGAGAAGTGAATGTAAATTTCTTTTCTTATCTAATTTAAGCCAACCTATTGTTTCCAGGGATGGGGTAATATGATCATATTTACGAACATTGCTTACAAAACGTACACACAAGTTATGAGCATGTTGAAGTTTCGTTTTGTTGTCGCTGGAAAGGTCAGTCAGTAATATGTCAGCATAGTCAAAATAGGGAAATACAAGCGTCTGACAAGGGACTTTTTTAAGCAAGAGGAAAGGTGAACATTTATCCTTTCTAGCACATGGATAATAGAATATACTTATCTACGACTGAGCCAAAACATAAGTGGGTCGGAAAAATAATTACGTTCTAACTAAAGTTTCAGAGAGAAAACATATTTAAAAATTATCTCATACAAGACGTAGGCCTGCCTATATGGAAACGCTGATGAAATTTTAATTGTGTCTACGTCAATTAGTATGAAATTAAAGGACGAAACTTGGGTCCCTCGACAGCTTTCAAATTGGGTTCCGGCTCGTTACTATATTCATTGTTTGATTAGAAGACATGAGCACATTGCTGCATGTAGCGATGAGTGGCATGGGTCCTGATGAGTGCTGCACTGTAATGAAGGGGGCTAGGGTCGGAGAGGGGCTGAGGGAGAAATAATACGGGTCCATGTCTCTTATTACACTCAATTCCTGCATTTGTTTAGAATATCGATTTTATCCAACCGACGACACGAGTAGAATTCTCATGTGTTTAAATTCTTTGCGCTTGTTTTTAAACATCTTTCTAATTCTGCAAAACACAATCAACTTCACTTTGGGGAATGTTTGGGTATTTACTCAGCGAACCTCGGTTCGATTTCCCGAAGCGGAGTAGAGGTATAATTCCCTCTGATAAAGCTTGCACTTGCTCTGCACTTGAGAATAACAAAAGGCCTAAGAAGAGCTCAAGAATGAGAATGGAAGAGATCTAATGCTACAGTATGTATTTGAAGTCATGTCAATATTAAGGATAACGGTGGGGGTAATAGTATTAATGCCAGTAGTGTTATCTCCACAACTACAACTTTTGAGTTACTAGTCAGCGATGTATGCAATGGAGAGGGAAATGAACTGGCCACCCAACCCCATTATCTTCCGGCTTACAAGCAAACATTCTGATGGGGGCAGATAAAAAAAAGTTAAATATTTTTCTTCCACCATGTCAATAATGTCAAAAGAAGTGCTTATACAAATTTTGGCCACTCGACCGCAATTACGAGGCCGTCCACAAAGCGATTTTCCCTGGGGCTCTGTATAGGAAAAAGGACAATTGCATGGAAAGATTTATTGAAACAGATACAGCAATTGTTGTGCAATTGTCAACATATCCCCCACTGGAATTGAGAAATTTGTCATACCATAGGATCAATTTTTGTGTCGTAGAAGTCAGCCGCCTCAGGTCGGAACCAGTGTTTGACTGAGTCTGCGCCTCTCTCTGTCGATCTCATGATATGAGAAATGTTTCAATTCCGATAAAAAAACATGTTGAAAAATAGCTCAACAATTGCTATGTCTGTTCCAATAAATTTGTCCAATGAAACTGTGTTTTTTTCTGTTAACGGCCCCTGGCAAACTTATTTTTTACGGCCCTCGTAATTGTGGTCTAGTGGTCAAAATTTGTATAAGCACTTGTTTTGACATTATTAACATGGTGGAAGAAAAAAATTAACTTTTTTATCTGCCCCCATCAGAACGTTTGCTTGTTAGTTGTCTCGTGAGTGCTGCCTTACTGGTGTCACTTTTGAGGTTTCAACCTGCCTTCGTACAGTTGTCTAAACAAAAAAAAAACATCTTGAAACTCATTTTCGGAAAAAGTTACTTTTTATTCAGAAAAATTCGCATTCATTTAAAAGAATATTGGTTAAAATTCGGAAATGGTAATTTAGAGTTTAAAAAAAAAAAAAAGAAAAAGAAATCACTTCAAAAAATAGTATCAATTTCGAAAAAAAAAGTATAAAAGGACTCTTCATGTGCATTCCAGTTGAAAGGAAATAATACGAGTATAATTTATTGGGTTAGAAAATTAATATCCCTTAGCGAATTATTTCTAATATGTATTTTATAATAAGGTGAAAAAGCAGAATAACGCCAATCGAGGTAATAACGCCAACTACTCATATTTCACGTAGCGTCAAAGAAACTCGAGAGAGGACACACACCGTACCTAAGGAACACTTTTTAGTCAAAAAAAAAATAGTTCCTTAAGCAGTAATTTTTCTGTTAGCAGTTGCATGTTTGCATGTAATTATTCTACGTTTAAGTTGTACTTCTGTAAAAAAATGTCATTCTTCTTAACTTCTAAAACAAATTGTTTAGCCTTTATTAATCATGTAACCTTTTAACACTTCGATTTTTATTGTAATTGTAAATGTTGCATTAATTGTAATTATAGTTTTAATTGTATTCTTAATATTGTACTTGTAATCCCCCTGGGAGGGGGGAAGGGAATACCTGATGGCCTTATCTCTACCAGGTTAAATATATTTTTTTATTATATATATTTTTTTACGACGCTGTATCAACTTCCAGGTTATTTAGCGTCTGAATGATATGAAGGTGATAATGCCGGTGAAATGAGTCCGGGGTCCAGCACCGAAAGTTACCCAGTATTTGCTCGTATTGGGTTGAGGGAAAACCCTAGAAAAAACCTGAACCAGGTAACTTGCCCCGACCGGGATTCGAACGCGGGCCACCTGGTTTCGCGGCCAGACGCGCTGACCATTACTCCACAGGTGTGGACCAGGTTAAATAAGTAAATACTATATTTTTAACGATTTTCAGTGCATTGTCCCGTGTAAAATCTCCAAAATTTAATAAATTTCAGAAACATTGTTTCAGTTTATAAAATACATCCAAATGAACGACTTCTAAAAATTTCAGTTTCCTACAATAAATAGAAGCTGAGAAAAGTTCGTTTTGTATGTAAAAACTAAAAGGATTGATTATGAGCGTTAAAGTAAATGCTACATAGATATAATGTCCCTTCTCAGAAAAATGAAATGATTACATTGGTACAATTTTTGTATAGCCATAAATGTGATATATCATTTTGAAGGGAGAAAAGGAAGAATAATTTGAAAAGAAAATGTATGTTTCCGCCCAAAATCCGTACCTTTATGAACAATAAATTAAAACTAAAACTTGTATACCCTTCTCAGAAAATCGAAAAATTAAAATGGATATAATTGGCATACAGTCAAATACAGTACACCAATTTAAGTAGGAAAAACAAAACAATATATAAAAGAGTACATAAAAATATTCACCCAAATCCAATTCCGTTGCCATTAAATGTGGAAAGAGCTTTGAAAACTATATACAGGGACATCATTTTATTTTTACTTCATTTTTTATTGTACCTGAGTTTTTGAATGTACTTCACTCCCACCCCTTCTACTAAGGAAGTTCCAACTCCACACAGAACCAAGACCGCAGATAGTAAGCAGTACTGAGTTACTGAGTATAGTACGTTCCACAAATATGTTCGCGTTTTCCAGTGACGAAAGAGCTTTCAATATTGAATCATATTTTCGCACAGGTACTGTCCGTTTACCTACGTCGCATCCCGATTTCCCCCACCTGCTTCTGCTCGTCCCTCTGTAATAGCTGGGCTGTCTTAGCTCTTTTCTGAAAACATTAATTTCTCTTAGGAATTGGAAGTTTACGTAATATTATACAGCTGTTCAATTTAACTTAAATAAAAGGGCCTCGTTAAGTAATTAACTGTCACGTGATTTCCTCCCTTTCTACAATCCTGCGGCATAACCACTTGGGCGGACAGTAGATAGCATGTCTGAGTAATTTTATATTTTCGGGTCGGGCAGAAGTGAAGATTGAATTTACAATACATAGAGTAGGTACAGAATTATTTCAACATGAGTTACTAGTACGAAGGACGAAACTGGCAATTGGAATTAGATGCAATAGTCTATAGTGCGATAATATGCACAAAAGAACTGAAGCCTGTATCGAAATGAACAGCCACCATTTTCAAAATTGTGTGTAAATATTCATATTATGATTATTTTTCAATTTAACTTCTTTCTCTATAGTGTACGCTAATGTGCTGTAGACAGTATAATATACACTGCATAATGAATACGTTCGCATGGATAACTCACTTCGTGAGTAAAAACACTTATTCTTAATACAGTACTGTACTTTGATTAAAGAAAAACCTAATGAAAATTATCAAACTCAAAATCGCGATATTTCCTAGTTTACGTAAATGGATGAACTACTTTTCTTCCTTCCTATATCTAGTAGAGTGATTTGTGTTTTACGCCAGTATCATCGAACTCCAGTCTTGGAGGGGGGAGCAAGCGGTGTTTCCGGTTCTCTAAAGGTATAGACAGATTAATATTAAAAATGTTAGTAAAAGTAAAATGATATCCCTGTACAATCTTCAGAATTAACTAAAATTATAACCAGCACAAACTACAAACATAACTTGAAATAGCGTTAATTGTAACAATTTATGCAAACACGAACCGTATAGAACCGTGTAGATGAAGCTTAAGAAATTTTTTGGAAAGAGCAATTAAAGTTTTCTCGGACTTTTGTGTAGGTTTCTGTTCTCACCCACCTCCCAATATTTCAAAAGGCCGGCACAGCGCTTAAAGCAGTCATGTCACTTGATGCCCATAGGTGCAAGCTCGCGCTTTAGAGCTCAGGAGAGCCTGAGCGCTTTACAGCGGAAAGGAAAGAGACAGACAAAAGAAGTAGTATATGCGCTTGGTCGAGCTATATACAGGGATGGCCAGCACTGATTCAATGGATGAAGGGAAGAGAACTTATAAAAAACAGTATCCTTGTTAATTCTTAGATTTGTCTGGGAAGTATAAGCGCATTATAAAACGTAAGTTTTAATTTTAATACTCATTTTTAACAAGTTTGTTTCTTTTTATTCAAAAGAGATATTTTCTCAACTTTTTTTATATAAAAATGAAATTTTCAGATATAGGCCTATTTATTTAGTAGCCTTACAGGTATTGAAACAATGTTTTCGTAAATCTAATATACCGTAAAAGTATTACTGAAGATAGTGCATTACACATTTTGAAAATATTCGCAAAGAAAATGTTTGTAAGGAAATGAATTAACAAAGCAACTATTGTTACATCACAAGCAAAAGATATGTGCGCATGTGTTGTAAAAATGTCAGCTCTATAGCTTCAGCACGTTTGGAGAGAACAATTTAATATTCTGATGATAGGAAGTTCCTCACCAATATCACCTTAAACGTATAATGCGATAAGAGTTTTGTTATGGAATATTACTTACACCTAAAACATATACAGTACCTAGGTAACTTTGCATTGTACTATAATATTGTTTTGATTAGTTTATTGACTACTTTTATAATGCTAAAGATACCATTAAGGGGAGTTGGTCATTATCGCATGCAAAATAATGGTAAAAATAGCCTATCTTCAAACAGTCATAAATATAATACTATTTATCAGAGGTCTTTCATTTTTGTTAGCTATATGTGTATGCATATTAAGCTTTAAAGTGAAAAAGAATGCTTACTCTAGAGTAAATCATTATCCTTAAATTAATTTTTTTAATTAAGCACAATTTTTTTTTATAAATTCACTACATGTCTGTGATTAGGTACACTCTATTCACTTATTATAGCACATATTGAATTGAAAATTTGACCACTTATTGCTAATAGATACTAAAACATGTCCTACTAAAATTATTCATGTATCTGTAATATTATGAGTATAGGGCTTATAGCAATCATCACCGTCAATAAATTAAAAAAAAAAAAATTGACGAAGATTAGTATAAGCCTATGCCCATAGGCCTAATATTACATATATTTTAATAATTTTAGTAGGGTATGTTTTAGTATCTGTTAGCAGTAAGTGGCCAAAATTTTAATTCAATGTGTGCTAGGATAAGTGAATAGTGTACCTAATCACAGGTATGTAGTGAATTTATATAAAAAATATGTTTAAATTCAAAAATTAATTTAAGGGTAAGATTTACACTAGATTAACCATTCTTCTTTCATTTTAAAGCTTAATGTATATACATATATCACTAAAAAAATGAAAGAGCTGTGATATATAGTATTATATTTATGACTGCTTGAAGATAGGCTATTCTTACCATTACTTTGCATGCGATAACGTCCAATTCCCCTTAATATCAATTCCAACTTATCACGTGATACTCAATCTCTTTTTTTGGGGGGGATATCACTTAGTGCAGTATATTTGTACTACTGTGGAATTTATATCAATATTCCTTCTTAACTCTCTATTATGTTATTAACGTTTAAAACACAAGTGCAATATTAAGAAATTGGTGTTAGTACTTTTGTTTCACAGACAATAGAGATAATATCAAACAGAAAGAAGCCATATAAAAAATAACGACATAAAATTTCACGTTCCGTTTGAAGTTTGTGCACCACTGTTTTTTACTCCAACAGACTGCTTATTCATACACATAATCCTGCTTCCTTCCATACCTAGCGCTTGATGCTCTCGCACGACATCAAGGTTAGAAAAATGCGCTTGCTTTGACGTCACTGGCTTAAAGTAACAGGCGAACTGTAGTAGGCTAGGAACTGCTACTCCAACATGCGGGCCCAGCTTTACAGAAAATGATGTTTTGAACACAACTGTTTTAATCGTTATTTAATGGAGTTGTCTATTCATCATTTCTCTTCCGCATGATATATCCTAATTATATCAGGTAACTCCCTCTGGTAACAATACGGCATTATACGTAGAAATGACATATGGAATCGATAAAGCGGGTATTCAAAACCAAATCCAAAATATACTAAACAGTCAAACTCTAAAGTCTATCGAACTATACATACCCCACACATAGCTTAGAGGCATATGTGAGCCAGTTGTTGTTTTAAGGCACATTTAATTAAAACACTGAGGTCAATGCAAATACTGCTTTAACCTCTATGCTACTGAACAATAACATATGCCAAAAAAATCTCTGTCAGTCGGCAAAATAGCAAAATTTGTCGCTGGAATAACCATGGTCGACAAACATACTTATTACAAACGCGCAGGCATTTCACAATCGAGGTCCTATAACAGTATCTGAGAGTGGTCCATGAATAGCCACAGCTGGTCATCCCCAACTACTACATAGGCCTACAGTAATTACTAACAGAGTCCCTTGTAAGTTATAGAATGTCATGATCGATGTTATAAAATTTTAACACTCAATATCTTCGAGTTACTTAAGAAGTGTGATGAAATATTTCAACAAATAATGTAACGTGATTAATACTGGTTATTTATTAACGGAAGTAGGTAAATTCTCATTTTTAAACAGAACTATAAATGATTGGAATGACCTACCTGCAGCGGTCTTTGAGGGCTGTCCTTCTTTAAGGAGATTCAAGACTAACTTAAAAAGTTGTGTATAAAGTGTAAATTAAAATTAAGGTGACATTTAACATTTAATTTTTAAGGTGACAAGTATTTATTTAGCCTAACAAGTTACTTCATTGGTGTGTAAGAGGGTCTTAGACTAGAAATGTTTAGTTTAAATTTAGTTCTGTTTATAAGCATGCATAAGAGTGTAATTATTTGTCTCATTTGAACTGTTGTATCAGTGAAGCGTGGTGAGTGAGTGAAGTTATGGCTTTACAGTGCAGTGAATAGTTCCCATCAGTGATAATTTATACCGTCAATGAAATGTGTTCTATAGTGTCAGTGAAATGTGTTCTAAAGTGTCAGTGAAATGCGTCATAGTGCCACTACAGTGAGTGAGATGAGAGTAAAGTGAAAGATTATTATCCGTACCAATATCAAACTTATGTAGGGTCTATACATATGTAGGTTGTATTGCAAAATTAGGTTCACTTATTAATTAGGTTATTTTATGTATTATTATTAATTGTAATTATTATGTAAAATTGTATTGTATATTCTTATTGTATTGTGTATATAATTGTATTGTGTATTGTAATTTTATTGTGTATTGTTTATATTGTGTATACCACTGCCACCGGGTGCTTGCCCACTTGCAGCGTAAATAAATACATACATACATTAATTTCGATATGGCCAGTTCAAAAGTCTGTATTTATATGAATGATCCGAATTTGTGTTATAGGCCTATTTATGACATATTTTCTAACAAATGTATTGTTCCTACCAGAATATTGCTGAAGTTGGAAAAGATTATCAAGGTAAGTGGGACCCAGCTATGTCAGGAGGTCATTGTTGACCTCTCAAAATTCATATACTGTACGTGGTATAAAATAATATCAACAAAGGAACATTAAAAAAGAAGGCATCGCATCATGCTTAATTTATTTTCATTATCTATTTATGTCGTATATTCTTTTATTATACATTCGTTGAATTTATTATCCATTATTTTATGTATGTGTCAATTTAACATAATATTCTATCTACACAGGGTGTTTCCGAGGTGGTGTCACAAACTTTCAGGATTGTTGGCGAAGGGCACATCTATCAATTAGAGATAAGGAACCCTGGTCCGGAAATGACTGAGACGAAAGTTATAAGCAAAAATAGTTGTGTCGAAATGGAATTGTAATTTGGCAGCACGTGCCCTCCTTCCCTTAACCTTTGGAACAGTCGTAGAAAAATGGCATGGGCCGGATGTCTCCTACATGGGTACTTGTGCCCGATACAACCTGTGAGCTTGTCTACTGTTCCAATTGGCTCATCCGTATTCGAAAATCAGGTCTGCTTATTCCGCTCTCGTGTACTCCTCCATTTCACTAGGAATGACCGACTGGACACTGCAACTTGTACACATACACTGCTGTCTACAGACGTGCATATCAGGACCGACCATGTCCGTTACACATTACGCTATCTGCATTGCTTTAATGTAGTTTCCTGTCCCCACCCCTCAGAAAGCGCACTGAATGAAATACAGTAAGTTGACAACGTAAACAACGTCAGATGAATACAGTATGTGTAAGATGTACAGATAAATTCACATAAATAATGTGTAAGAGGAATAAAATTATTTCATTTCCACAGAACTAATTTTGCTTGTAACTTTCGACTCGGTCATTTCCGGACCAGGCTTCCTGATCTGAAATTGATACATGTGCCCTTCGCCATCATCCCTGAAAGTTTGTAACGCCACCTCGGAAACACCCTGTATATTATATGGGACGAGCAGTGACAAAACCGGACATTTCTTTAGTATTATTGCCTATAAAACAAGTGAGGCCTAGTGAAATAATTACACCAAAGAACTTCAAAATATGAACACAAATATGTGTAATAAACAGAGAGCTTTAATACAAGAGATAATTTAAACTATTTCTTTTAATCTTCGTTTACTTACAGCGGAAAAATTTAAATATGTACATTTCATTACCCGTAGAGAATTGTATTTGTATTACCAACTTAGTAATACCCAGAAAGATATCAATACTTGAGCAGCAATTAAATACGTTACGATGAATAAAACATAGAATAGAGCAATCTCCACTGTCAAGTAAAGAGAATGCACATTAATGGAGTTACGGTTAAACTAAGTGCATTATGAATAGCGAGCATATTAAATTTTTGAGACGAATTGTTTAGCATTTACATCACGAACTTTTGTCCGTATTTTTAAGCGTATGTAAGAGCGGTTTTCATATCTTGGTCAGTGTCATAGCTTTTGGAAGCTTGATGCCACAAAATAAAAACGACAAGACAGGAAGTTCTAAGACCCCTACAAACAATGTTCAACGTTTTCTCGCAAATAATTCTTGATATATTCATTTCCCTATTCGTAATTGTGTACTTACTTAACAAACTGCCAGATATTCAGGATATTTAACAGTGAAACATTGCCTATCGTAAGTAGCGTTCGGTAATTCAGCGAAAACAAAACGTGATACATTTGGCATTATTTTGTTCTGCCTTCATAAGGCTAATGATATATGGCCATTATTATATAAGGCGCTTTACGTTGAACATCACAAATAATATTTTCACGGCAATATTGAAAGCAGTATTTGAGAAAATGTGTTGATTTACTTAACAAATTCTCCAGAATTGTTATGCTTATGTTGATCTTCCATTGAAGTATGTATCGAAGAGAATGCTGACATCAGTATTACCACAGTCTACTATATACAGTCGCGAAGCTTGAGGTGATTTTTTGCAAATCTCGTGATAAAGCGCTCCAAGCGGTTAGCAACTAGAAACAATAGACTGTCCACTGTTCACTTTGGACTGTGTCGTATTTCCATCGAGTGCTAGCTCGTTGCGTATTTCACATTGATGCTTGTGAAATGTTCGTTATTGGTTGTAATGAAAATGTTAATGGCTAAAATAAAATAATTGGAATAATAATATTTTACTAGAAACGTAGAAAAATTAAGTTTGTTTTAATGAAATCTATTGATCACGTTTTATTTTCAATTCTGGTGGGATTATTATTGCTTAGGTCTACTTTTTTCTTTTCAAAGGATATGTTTTTAATTATAGCTGTTAATTTTGTTGTTATTTTTATTTGTTACTTTACTAGAGACGTAGAAAAAGTCTATTACAATAAAATTTATTGATCACGTTTTATTCCAATTCTGGCATGATTATTATTGCTTAACCTCATCCCACTTTGTTAACTACGTAAGCCTACACTACAATTACCGGTACACGTAAGTTACTCCATTAATTCATATTTCCATTATTATTGTTGTAAAGGGAAATGCAAATTAATATTTATTGGTTTCATAGTTAATTATCGCTTTAATCTTGAATGAGTGAAGCGATTATAGTAAATTTCAGTTGGTTTTGCACAAACGAAAATAATATTAACCTATTTCTTGCAGGTATCTTCGAGTTTATGGTGGAATTTAATATACTTCATTAAAATAATAAATTACTTTATGCATTTAATATTTCAATAATGGAAGGAAAGTGTTAATTTTTGCAAAAGAACACGACAACGAAAGTGTAACATATTTTCTCGTCTGCTAGGAGAGATATCTGCGACGATGAGGTGATAGTAGCGATCCTAGTGGTGGGCAACTACCCATGTTTGCATTTTTACTACATATTGAGCTTCGCGACTGTATATAGTAGACTGTGGTATTACCATGCGACGTCAGCCAGTAAAGACACTGATCCTCGTAAATGAGTACACCACTGTCCTCACTGAGTCAACGATGTCTGAAATTTCAAAGGAATATCAGGTAAAATGTTTAATCTAAAATAGCTTCACAATAAAATTCTAAATAAACAAGAAAATGCAGCAACATTAATGACTATCATTTTAATCTGAAATCACCAAAATATGCACGACATGTTAGAAACATTACAGCACAAGAATTTTCTCGCCAATATTGTTCTAATTATACCAATGAGGACTTCACAGCATAATGCTTTACGTTGTCTTCAATTTCCTACGAGACGCTGATGTAAGCGAGATTCTTAAAGATTTCGGAGTTAATCCAACAACAAAAAGCGATATTTACCATAGGCGTATGAAATTTTAAAGTGACTGCCTCTCGAAACAGTAGAAAATACATTCTTAACTATCGACATAATCACTTAGGAATGTATACTTTGGAAGAGGAGTAAAGCCACAAGTGTTGCGTCCGAGATTTACGCCATATGAAAAAACCCAGGATCTAACTGAGAAGGCCTGAGGCAAATTAACACTCTGTTGATAACTTATATTAAGTTTCAATTTCGTCGCGAGGTAATCTTATTTCCAGAAGACAGTATCGTGATTATCTAACAAAATTATTCAATCACTCAATGAAGATGAACACTTCTAAGACGATGTTAAATCTAATGAATAGATGTTTTAGTGTACATAAAGTAGCGCTTAATATTAATGAAACAAATGTAATCATTGTTGGGGACCTATTACACAAGTTGACTGCAGCATGGTGTATAGGCCGGGGACGTGAGCTAGTACGAGGACATTGACTTGGTTCTGCGATCGATTATGCGAATAATAAGGTACACAAAAACAAATCTGGACAGCTCTAAAAGTAAATACAGGGACATCATTTTATTTTTACTTCAATTTTTATTGTACCTGAGTTTTTGAATGTACTTTACTCCCACCCCTTCTACTAAGGAAGTTCCAACTCCACACAGAACCAAGACCGCAGATAGTAAGCAGTACTGAGTTACTCAGTATAGTACGTTCCAGAAATATGTTCGCGTTTTCCAGTGACGAAAGAGCTTTCAATATTGAATCATATTTTCGCACAGGTACTGTCCGTTTGCCTACGTCGCATCCCGATTTCCCCCACCTGCTTCTGCTCGTCCCTCTGTAATAGCTGGGCTGTCTTAGCTCTTTTCTGAAAACATTAATTTCTCTTAGGAATTGGAAGTTTACGTAATATTATACAGCTGTTTAATTTAACTTAAATAAAAGGGCCTCGTTAAGTAATTAACTGTCACGTGATTTCCTCCCTTTCTACAATCCTGCGGCATAACCACTTGGACGGACAGTAGATAGCATGTCTGAGTAATTTTATATTTTCGGGTCGGGCAGAAGTGAAGATTGAATTTACAGTACCTAAAGTAGGTACAGAATTATTTCAACATGAGTTACTAGTACGAAGGACGAAACTGGCAATTGGAATTAGATGCAATAGTCTATAGTGCGATAATATGCACAAAAGAACTGAAGCCTGTATCGAAATGAACAGCCACCATTTTCAAAATTGTGTTTAAATATTCATATCATGATTATTTTTCAATTTAACTTCTTTCTCTATAGTGTACGCTAATGTGCTGTAGACAGTATAATATACACTGCATAATGAATACGTTCGCATGGATAACTCACTTCGTGAGTAAAAACACTTATTCTTAATACAGTACTGTACTTTGATTAAAGAAAAACCTAATGAAAATTATCAAACTCAAAATCGCGATATTTCCTAGTTTACGTAAATGGATGAACTACTTTTCTTCCTTCCTATACCTAGTAGAGTGATTTGTGTTTTACGCCAGTATCATCGAACTCCAGTCTTGGAGGGGGGAGCAAGCGGTGTTTCCGGTTCTCTAAAGGTATAGACAGGTTAATATTAAAAATGTTAGTAAAAATAAAATGATGTCCCTGTATATGCTACATACCATTACAAAGATATGTTTTATGTACCTTTCATTATTTGCAGAAAAACTATCATATAATTATTCGTGGGTTTGTGTTTTTCCTTTCTTTTCTTGTGCTACAATATCTGTGAATAATATCGCTTGTCACCTCGTATGTTTGTATTATATAATTTACATGAAACTTTCGCGCCATTCACTTCAAAACACTCACCAATTTCGGCTGCAACAATATGCGCTTGAAAACCTTTAACCTTCGGCCTTATTATTCAGGAGGTACACTGTTTATGCATGTTACAGAACTGGCTGGTGAACGGATAGTCAACTTGAAACCACCGTAACGCATCCTATCTGTCCGCAACATTACAATCCTAGTAATCATACTTAGTACACATACTAGTGTTCAGTTTTACCCAAAATATATTTTTAGTTGGTTATTTAACCACGTTGTATTAACTACACAGCAGAAATTTTGGACCCAAAATATATAATGCATTAATTAGAGCTTACCCTGAGCTAAGCACACTTAACACACATCGATTTAAGAAACAAATCAGATTAATTATTTAATTGTTTAAGCTACTGTAATTGAGTTAAAAATTGATATCTTATATTTATGTACTATTGTATTTTATATTTGTATATAGACCCTATTATTACATTTTGTATGTATTTTACCATTTATTAATGTTATTGTGATCTGAACTACGCCCGAGCACGAGCTTCTGCTCTTTCGGGCTGCAATGCCTAATGTAGCTCAAGTGTAAAGTATTACATAAATAAATAAATTAATTAATTTAATTAAATTAAATTTAGCGACGATGGGATTGGTGATAACGAGATGGTATTTGGAGATATGAGGTCGAGGATTCGCCAGAGATTACCTGACATTCGCCTTACAGTTGGGGAAAAACTCGTGAAAAAACCAACAACCGAATTGGGAATAGAACCCATGCCCGAGCGCAACTTCGGATCAGCAGGCAAGAGTTTCAGGCGACCGAGCTACGCCGGTGGCTCCCACAATATTAAATGAAATGGAAATTATAAAAAAAAAAAAAAATCTGTAAGCACAAAGTTCCTTAGCTCTGTCTGTTATGCATGAAGATCCTTATCTTTTATTTGCGATATGAACGTCTCGAAATGGAATACTTTACATACTTTCATTCCACAGTGAAACATGAATTAACATTCTGGGGTAACACTTTTAAAGTAAAACGTAGTTTTATTTTACAAAAGAAAGCTATAAGGAGGGTGACAATTGTATTTCAATCAAACTCCTGTATCTCCTCATGAGGAGCATAGGGCATTCACAAAGTGCCTCCATCGGACTCTATTTGTAGCCAACTTCTTCATGTTGCTCCATGTTTTCCCCTCCCTAGCAATTTCCTCCAAAACTGTTCTCTTCCATGTATTTTTTGGCCTTCCTCTTGTTCTATTACCCTGGGGGTTCCAATCCAAAGCCATTCTTTCTACTGCTCCATCTTCTTTCCTGATTGTGTGCCCTATCCAATTCCACTTTCGTCTTTTGACTTCTATTGTGATTTCTTTCTGATTTGTTATCTTCCATAGTTCTGAGTTTGTTATTATATCTGGCCAACTATTTTTTTTAATTCTTCGTAAACATCTATTAACAAATGTTTGTAGTTTATTTTGTATAATTTTACTTGTTTTTCATGTCTCACAGCCATATAATAAGCCTGATCTTACATTACTGTTAAAGATTTTAATTTTTGTAGATCCAGATATAATATAAGATTTCCATATTGGGTACAACTGGACAAATGCACTATTTGCATTTTTTTATTCGGTTGACAGTTGTATTTAAGAGGACATTATTTAAAAATCCAAAATTTAGAAATAATGATCTTACGTTCTGATTACATTCTTTCACTGATAATGTTTCATATTAAAACTCAAAGATTCGTTTAGTACTAATGTATATATTCATAATTTTAATACACGACATAGAAGGAACATGTACCTTCTCTCTATTCCTCTGCACAGAACATCCTTCTACTCATCATCTTTCAGCATATCTATTCCACGCCTCTGGAATTCTCTCCCTGACCACGTCAGAGACTGTCGGACAATATCAAAATTCAAATTTAAATTTAAAAATCACATTCTAGTTCGTGGAATTGTTTGTTGAACACATGTCAGGTTGCGCAACTTCACCTTAACCCATGACATATAGTAAATATTGTAACTATGCTGTTGTAAAATTGAAAATTAATATGTAATGTATTTATTATTATTATTATTATTATTATTATTATTATTATTATTATTATTATTATTATTGTCAGTTATTAATATCAGCATTGCTATCTCTGTTTTCTTTCTTTTCGTTGTATTAGCTCGATGAGAGCACTATAATGTACTTTTGACTCTGTTGACCCTCTATAGGGCTTTAACTTAATTTGTATCATTTTCACCAGTGTTTGTATTTATTTTTTGTATTTATACGTGCTATCTGGTAGGATGGAAGAGAAGGCCTTATGGTCTTAATCCTGTCAGATTAAATAAATTATTATTATTATTAAATCAGATCTCCATCTCCCCTCTGCCAGTCTCAACTGTTATAAAACTGAATTCACTGTTCAAGTACTAGGGTCTCCAATGCACTGTCTAATATTCTTCAAGATTTCATGGATTAAGAGAAAGTTTCAGAACAAAATTAACAACATTTCTAAATACATATACCTTCTACACAACTGATTAATTGTACGTTCCAAAGTACGTTGTACTAAATGTGTAGTTTACTGTAACGAGACTGGTATGTAGTGAGATAGCTCCGAACCTAAGCAACTTGCCGGATTGTTATACAGTTTATTTAAAAGCTGTGAAGGACTGACCTTTCCGCATGATGTGGCAAAATTTCTCACATGAATTTCGAGCATATCCGATAGGAATTTCACTATGCTGTTTGCATTACATACAGGAAACTCGGCGGACTCCAAGCACAGTTGTTTGAAGTAGCAAGCCATAACGGTCCCAACAGAAGTGACCTTTTAATTGAGCTATATCGTACTGAAAATAGAACCCCTCTTTATTTCCGAAACCCTGAAAATGTTAACCCTTTCACCCGGTCAGTTAGTTAAAAGTATCATAGTACATTATGCAACGAGCCTATAATGATACTAATTAAGACGCAAGTATGTTTGTTTAAGAAACGAGCGCAAGCGAGTTTCATAATTTTCATACGAGCGTCTTAATTACCATTATAGGCAAGTTTCATACGACTTTTTATGCTCGACCATATTTCTAACTTGAAATTATTCAGAAGTATTCATTTTATTTCTATCTGACAGAAGATCGGAAGTGACCTTATTCATAGCTCTCAAATTGTGAGATGTGCGCAGACGCGAAAGTATTGATATTTTCCGAGGAACAATAATGTCATTGACCTTGATGCAATGTAAGATGAACTAATTTTGATATAACCTGGAAATGATTAAGAATTGAAAAACGAGATGACAAATTGAATTTATTTGAATAGTATTTACAATTAACGCTAATTATTATAGTAACAGAACATAACCTTCTGCGACAGTATTGGATTTCCAGCCTCCGTAACATTTCCCTCGTTGTCTTTCGATTGCATATCCGAGAATAATCGAATGAACAGGTGTACTTTAATGGCATGCATTAAAGGACTCCTACCAGGTGTATAATTACTACATTTCGGCATGGTCGAGCATATAATAATGAAAAACACAAATGTGATAGAAATTCCAGTTCTGTGTGGTGGTGGTAGTAGTATTAGTATTAATAGTAGTAGCAGTAGTAGTAGTAGTAGTAGTAGTAATAGTAGTAGTAGTGGTGGTAGTAGCAGTAGTAGTAGTAGTAGTAGTAGTAGTAGTAGTAGTAGTAGTAGTAGTAGGGGCTTTTCAACATCTTAGGTTATTTAGCGTCTGAATGAGATGGTGATAATACCGGTGAACTGAGTCTGGGGTACAGCACAGATAGTTACCAAGCATTTCCTCATATTAGATTGAAGGAAAACCCCGGAAAAACCTCAACTAGGTAACTTGTCCCAACCAGAAATGGAACCGGGGCCAACTAGTTTCGCGGCCAGACGCGCTAACCGTTACTCCACAGGTGTGGATTAGTACTCTCTCTCTATATTATATATATATATATATATATATATATATATATATATATATATATATATATATATATATATATACAGAATGTTTCCGAGGTGGTGTTACAAACTTTCAGGGATGATGGCGAAGGGCACGTTATCAATTTTAGATAAGGAACCCTCCTCCGGAAATGACCGAGTTGAAAGTTACAAGCAAAAATAGTTGTTTGGAAATGAAATAATTTTATTCCTCTGTACACCTTATTCATGCGTATTTATTTATTTTATTTTTATTAGGTTATTTTACGACGCTGTATAAACATCTAAGGTTATTTAGCGTCTGAATGAGATGAAGGTGATAATGACGGTGAAATGAGTCCGGAGTCCAGCGCCGAAAGTTACCCAGCATTTGCTCGTATTGGTTTGAGGGAAAACCCCGGAAAAAACCTCAACCAGGTAACTTGCCCCGACCGGGATTCGAACCCGGGCCACCTGGTTTCACGGCCAGACGCGCTGACCGCTGTGTATTTATCTATACATCTTACACATACTGTATTCATCTGACGTTGTTTACGTTGTCTACTTACAGTATTTCATTCAATGCGCTGTCTGAGGGATGGGGACAGGAAACTACACTAAAGCAATGCAGATAGCGTAATGTGTAACGGACATGGTCGGTCCTGATATGCACGTCTGTAGACAGCAATGTATGTGTACAAGTTGCAGTGTCCAATCGATCAGTCCTAGTGAAATGGAGGAGTACACGAGAGCGGAATAAGCAGACCTGATTTTCGAATACGGATGAGCCAATGGGAACAATAGACAAGCTCACATATTGTATCGGGCACAAGTACCCACGTAGGAGACATACGGCCCATACCATTTTTCGACGACTGTTCCAAAAGTTAAGGGAAGGAGGCCAGTGGTGCCAAATTACAATTCCATTTCCACATAACTATTTTTGCTTATAACTATCGACTCAATCATTTCCGGACCATGGTTCCTGATCTCAAATTGATACATGTGCCCTTCGCCATCATCTCTGAAAGTATGTAACACCACCTCGGAAACATCCTGAATATATACGTAATAGCCTATCTTCTCTCCCAGACTTCGTACATAATTTAGAAGACTTGCTGTGGATGTCGTCAGTAGGTTACTTAGTCACCTGAAATCTTCAGTTTTAAAATGGTGATGAAGAACATATTCTCTTACATAACCTCACAGCCAGAATTCGGTCAGGTTTATACCTGTTGGTCGTGGAGTTCAGAGAGTTCCCGCTGATTACGCTATTCCCTACAGTACTTTCCAGTGCCGTCAACTGGCGTGACTTTGTCTACCCTGGGGTGACTGTGTCATATCACAGAAAAAGTATGAAAGTGACGCCATTTTACATTTGTTTCAATGAAACAGGTTACTAGTGCCTGACTCCGTTAGATAACAGAACTATTTTCAGTATGGAAATTTCAGATTGGACTTTAGGGTTCCACAGTTGATTGTACTGAACCTGTTATCGTTATCGTTATCGTTAGTTATCGTTTTTCAGTAAATTTCTTGTGCTGCAAACTTTCATTTGCAACACGTGTCTGAACTTACTTCAGTAAGTTTACAAGTATTTATTTTTAACCCCTTAATAGAACTATTTGTGTTAATCCATGTCCTACATACAGATCGGTAACTGTGTGATATTTTTTAGAGTTTGATGTGACAATATACCATGGACTAAATTCTTTTGACAATCTTGTTGTACTGATTGATGGACTTTCTTGCAAAGCTCTGCATGTATTGTTAATATCCCTTGTATGAGGCCTTCCACGACGTGACAGATCTCTAATATCTTTAGCTCCATTACTGAATCGTTGGAACTATCTTTGGACTACGTGCTCAATGACATCTTTGCCTTGTAATTCGCAGATTTTTCGAATCGCAGCAACCGCTTTATAATTCTGTTTCTAATAGTGTCTCAATGAGACACGAATTCATATTTCGTTACTGCCACTTTCTACTCCCCCTAGACAAATGAGATATTCGTTTCCATGACAACTGATATTACGCTAATAGTTCTCAATTATTTCATACATAAAAATTTACTTGAAATTAAATAAATACTAGTGGCTTGTGCAGCAAATGCTGCAAACTAAGTTCTTTAGACGTTCAAATAAACATTTTTCAGATTTATTTGCAATGAAGAATATCACACATTCTGAAAGTTATTTACTTGCATAATAATGAAACATATTCCATCTGAATGCTTTTTCTTATGCCAAATACTTTTCCTTGAACCTATACACCTTCAGTTTTTTAGTTTGAAAGCGAAAATGCAAGTAACAATGTCAGGACGATCAATCGGTTTTTCATGTGGGAGTAAAGCAGTAGCTATTTCAGATCATTGCGGATTGTGGGTGAAAGTTAAAAAAAAAATGTCAGGTTTGCTATGCTTTCGAACAATAGATATAGCATCTTGGTATACCTGCTGCATGTTTCGTAAACTACCTTGAAATGTAGAGGGTAATAGTAATATGCGTTACAAGAGCGGTATGTTGACGTTTTTATGTTCGAGGAAAAGACTGAAAAAGCGAAACGTAGTTGAGCTTTTTTAATTTCCGAGAACATGAAAACAAACACACCGCTCGTGTATCGTACATTATTTTATGCGAAGATCGTTTATTACATACATGAAAGAGGAATTTCTAATTAGTTGCAATGAAATCTCCATTTGGTTTCTGTTCAATGACGGCAACTTTGGAAAACAAATATATCTATCTTCAACATTGTTCCTACAAAATGTTGTCTGTGTTTACTATACTGCAGCAGGCCGTGATATACGTCTGTCTTTTTTTCCCCCAGTCTATGATGAGTCTGGAATCTTGTTGATTTTTCACGGCTTCCTTAATGTTACTTGCATTACAAATGCAGTAACTTTTGTGGTGTTGTAGAGTTTACTTAATTTTTGCAAATATTTAAAAACAATAATTAACAGTGCAATTTAGGTGAAATTGCAGTGGTAAGTTTCCAATTTATAATTATTACTATATTGAACGTCTTTAAAAATAATATGTTAAAAGCCTAAAGCAGTAAAATGAATATGACGCTTAAGCGATAAGAACAGGGAGATTGTTATGTGTGTTACGTTGGGAATACTGATTGTGGTATTTCACACTTACCGCGTATTGGTTGTGTGCGGAAAGTAAGCAAATACGCACGATCTCGCACAAAATCATTTTATCCTGCTAAGAGATCTTGCTGAAATGATCGGGAGACTACAAAATCTTTTAGGCCTCATATTTTATCAGTGAGTAATACCTTTAGGCTTTCCTTATGAACTCTAATTTTTGCGATCTCTGGAGTCAATACTGAAGAGAATCATGCATATAAATCGACACCACACCGCCAATAAATATATTAAAAAGACCTAACCCCACTTGATTAGTAACTACAAAAATATTTGATTTTTAATAACAATATTATTATCTTACGTAAGTTTTATATAACATATACTATATAGCCGCCACTCAGTAAATTATATAAATTAAGATCTAATTTAAGATATTCTCCATATCTACTTATGTAACCCCAAAACGTTTCACTTTCATATCATCAATATAGCATTAATAGTATAATTAATGTAAAATAGTCACAGAATGGCATTAACTATAATAATATTTCAGTCTAATGGTAATAATGTCATCAAACCACCTAAAATGTAGTAGTTTTTAATATCCAATACAAAGCTGTACTCAGGACATTACACACCACAAAATCAGACCTGCAAATTAATTTTAGTAAGTCTTGAAATTTTTAATAACAAATTTAATTTGAGCTCTAAATATGTCAGCATTCTTGTAGATCATGGCCTTCCGTGTAATATTGTTTACTGTAGTGTGTGTTTTGTTTTATTCTGAAATGCAATTAGTTAGTGACGACAGATGGATTTTAGAAAATAGGACAATTATGTTGAAAAACTGACATTTCACTCAAAACTACTATTTTTCTGAAAAACTTTGGGTTCCAAGCTTCAGAATGAGGGGTCATTTATTAAAATCCGTTCAGCCGTTTTCCCGTAATTTCCATTACCAGTTCAAATTATGTATATAGATATCGTACAGAGAAACCAACATTATTCATTAGGCCATCTAATATGATCCCATGAAACTATGGTTTGTACTCGCGAATTCGACAGTCCTGTTTTTGTCCTCCTTAGATGTGTGAGCATGCAGAAATATTTAAGCGTATGTTACATTCCCACAACGAAGTATTTGCGGTCGCATATTCACAGGTGTATATTTTTTTTATTTTGTACACAGGATCATTACCATGCTGGGGGTTTTATCCAATGCTAAGGGATTTGAACCCGTCTGATAGATATTAAAGTGGGATAGAACACTTCGCATGGCTTCCTCCGAAATGCAATATAGAGGAAAGGATCGGGACGTAGATTTATCCCATGTAAAAGAACCATTTCTCTTATAGCGGACTCCAGGTAAATTTTGTCGTCCATTTCTTACTCACGTTGAATTCCAACAAGCAATAATCTCCGTCGTTGAAAGCGTCGTTAAATGAAATATCTTTCCCGCTACAACTATATACTAGAATATACATATAGAGGCTTTAAACGAAGCATTTAACCTATATAAGCGACAGTCACATATACTAATATAAAGTTTTGACATTTGTGTTTATTGATAACAGAAGTATTTTCAATACAGATATTAGTATTTTTGTTCGTTTAGTCAGCTGTCCTAAGACAGGTTTCAACATCATAAGTGAAGAAAATAAGGAATCACTCGTGGGGTAACTAAGCCAGGAGATAATGGGGTAGAGTGGCCAGTTCCTTTCCCCCTATATAAGTAGTGACATGCAAAATATGATATTTTGTATTCTAAACCATTCCTGCAGGCTGTATATGAGCAAGATTTTTCATGATTGACGATATGTAAAATACAATTGACGCAAAATAATTTCATATTATCATAATGTTTTCGTAAAATATTCATATGTCTCAAAAGATTTATTTTATTTTGTGCGAGATCGTGCGTATTTCCTTGGTTTCCGCACAAAACCAATCCGCGGAAAGTCTAAAATTCCACATTCAGTATTCCCAACCTAACACACATAACAATTTCCCTCTTCTTACCGCTCAAGTGACATATTGATTTTACTGCTTTAGGCTTTTAACATATTATCTTTAGAGACGTTCAATATAGTAATAATTATAAATTGGAAACTTACCACTGCAATTTCACCTAAATTGCACTGTTAATTATTGTTTTTAAATATTTGCAAAAATTAAGTAAACTCTACAACTCCACTAAAGATATTGCATTCGTGATGCAAGTAACATTAAAGTAGCCGTGAAAAATCAACAAGGTTCCAGACTCATCATAGACTGAGGGGAAAAAAAGACAGACGTATATCACGGCCTGCTGGAGTATAGTAAACACAGAAAACATTTTAAAGAAACAATGTTGAAGATAGATATTTTTGTTTTGCAAATTTGCCGTCATTGAACAGAAACCAAATGGAGATTTCATTGCAACTAATTAGAAATTCCTCTTTCAGGTATGTAATAAACGATCTTCGCACAAAATAATGTACGATACACGAGCGGTATGTTTTCTTTCAATTCTCGGAAATTAAAAAAGCTCAACTACGTTTCGCTTTTTCAAACTTTTCCTCGAACATGAAAACTTCAACATACCGCTCTTGTAACGTATATTATTATTGCATGACTTTACCCCTACGTTAATATTTCTATAACTACTACTGAATCGGACTTCCAGATATTATAAGAAGACAAAAGAGATGTTTTCCAGAAACACTTGAAAAACCAAAGCCAATCATTCCACCAACATTCCAGAATTCCCAGAGGCAAGTGGGTTGTCCAAATCATGTAAGTCGTAGCGTCAGTGAATTCGGAAAGCCAGAACAAAATATGTATTTCCTATTTCACCTTTGCTCATTCTTTCGAATCCTGTGAAAGTCTTTTCATTGTGACCATTAGTACTTATATACTTGTAAATTAATGTTTCATTCGAGTGTCTACTAAATTTCTCCTCCTTTTGCTACTTTATGGGTTTTCCATCGTACAAAATAATACGGGTATTAACTGACACAAGTTGTAATCTTTTGCCAGAAAGCACAGAACAGTAATTACTTATTTCTATTTTAACCAATGTTGAGTCCAGGAAACATAAGAACTACCGTTGTTTTTCACTCTCTCTCTTTTTTTTTGTTCTTTTCAGTTTAAAAAAGTTGAGATAAATAACTTTTGCATTCTGATAAGAATTAGATGACGTCGAAAACCTGTTTATTTTTCTACACTTATTTATTTATTCATTCATTTATTTATTTATTTATTTATTTATTTATTTATTCATTCATTCATTCATTCATTTATTCATTCATTTATCTATTTCCACGTTTGAAGTTTTTCTCTTTACTATATCAATGATATATTTCAGATGTAACTCACCGTCCAAGTTGAACCTTTGAAACAAGATCGACACAAACACATCAGTATTATGAAGTTTAAATGAGGAATATTACTAACATGTTCAAAGTTCTACAATTTTATGTATCATTACAATGCAGTTAGTTTTTAATTTTATGCATATTAAGTCTGTACATTATTTTAGACACATCATAAGTTAATTTTTAGACAGTTCATTTTATTAAATTATCACTGTATTTTACTACAGAGACCAGATATAAGATATTGTACTAAGAGCCTGATGGTGCCCGAAGGGCGAAAACTTTCGTAATTTTAATTTGGATGAAACATAATGACTACTACATGAATAAGTGTCATTAGTCTTTGTAAATTTGATATGTCATATGACTGAATAAATAAAACAATATTATATTGTATTTATATTGTAACATTGACTATCTGAATATCACAATATGCTAAGTTAATTTATCTATTTATTCTGATAGAGTTAAGGGGTTAGGTACACCTTACAGCAGTAATTTTTTTTTGGAAATATTCAACATTTCTTTCCTCCATTACTGTATCTTGTACAATAATGAAAATTGGTATGTGTAAAACACTATCCTTCTGCTATATGAAAAAGATATTTTTACGATTAAAAAAAAATTTTTTTTTTTTTCAAAATTCAAAGCTCACTGTGCAGTGATGAAGCGTTTCCCTCATAACTCATAAACTTGTTAACTTTTTCATGTTCTCTCTCTTTTATTTTATTGCTGAAACTCATGTTTACAATATTCTGCTCTTTTAAATACATTCATTAATAAACAATTTTTTTTTATTTTGTGTTATATATTTGACCATTTTTTTAAACGAATTTATTTTTTATCAGACAATCTATCAAAGGTAGAGAAGTGATTTTGCATGATATTGTAGATATGACATGCATAAATACACACAAAAAATGTCATCACAGAATGTTGGATACTTTTTGAGTTATGAGGGAAACGCTTCATCACTGCACAGTGAACACTGAATTTTGAAAAAAAGAAAAAATATATATATAAATATTTTTTTAAATCGTTAAAATATGTTTATCATACAGCAGAAGAACAGTGTTTCACACATACTAATTTTCATTATTGTATAAGATAGAGTAATGGAGGAAAAAATGTTGAATATTTCCAAAATTTTACTCCTTTAAGCTGTACCTAACTCCTTAAGTCCATGAAGCCTTCTCTTTCACACTACCAGAAGAGAAATACACAATGAAACAATAACAAAAGTAGTAATATAAATACTTACTTACCGGAGGTTCATTGCCGCCCTCACATAAGCCCGCCATTGGTCCCTATCCTGAGCAAAATTAATCCATTCTCTTTCATCATATACCACCTCCCTCAAATCCATTTTAATATTATCTTCCCATCTACGTCTTGGCCTCCCTAAAGGTCTATTTCCCTCCGGCCTCCCAACTAACACTCTATATGCATTTCTGGATTCGCCCATACGTGCTGCATGCCCTGCCCATCTCAAACGTCTGGATTTAATGTTCCTAATTATGGCAAGTGAAGAATACAATGCGTGCAGTTCTGTGCTGTGTAACTTTCTCCATTCTCCTATAACTTCATCCCTCTTAGCCCCAAAAATAGTAATATAAATAGTAATGCTTAAATATAAAAGTCATTATCATGCACACTAACGAGCTTTGTGTGGTAGGATATTAAATACTGACAGAACTGTGAGTCTCTAAAGGCTTATTTTGTAAATAATGATGAAAACCTGCTCCAAATGGTTTAGGGACAAAGATATTTTCATGGTTGACAAATCTGTTTAATATGTTCATACTTTGCGCAAAAAAATCTCATATGCTGACAAAAATTTCTTCATTTCATGCCGTCTCTAGATACAAGCATTAGCTCTACTGATCTGCCTCACGATGCTCATGACTAATTTCTTTCAATGATTATTAATCAACCCTAGCTTTTATGGAATAGTGTTGGAATGACTTTCGAGGAAACAAGTTTCGTAGCAGTTTTCGTGAACCTCAAAATACACTTCGATTCGTCTGCATTTGGATCCGGAAATCCAGAATTCTTATTATGTTTGAAAATAGAAGAAAACAAATTTCATTCTTTTAAGCATACACTCTACACTCAAAAAGCATACCACAACGAAATGAAATGAAAATGAATAATTTTGTATCGAAGAGGCAACCAACCCCCAAACTGTGATGACGATTCCAGCCCTGGCAAGCGCGCACATTTAACCTTGCCTGACACGGACAGTCGGGGCAATTCGATATAATATTTAATGTTGATCAATAATTCAACCGAACGTGTTAGATTACCGCCCATAGATACAATAACGACCTCGTAATCGATGGCCATGTGTTCACTGCAACACACAACCCAGCAAGTCTTTCCATTCCACTGCAGTGTTAATAATTGAAGCCAATCAGCTAAATCTGACACGCAAACCACAGCGACAGAAACTGATACGAGTTCACAGAGGAATCTACACATGTAGATCGTAGAGACTGCGCATCTCGCGTCTTCCGCTTCAAAATTCATAGTAATAATCACCACAATCAACGCCATTACAAAAATCGCCGAAAAATTGTGATTAGTGATGATGATTATTTCCGATACGTTTAGAATTCCTGTCAAAAACATCACCGTCAAAATAATTATTTTCACAAGAAAAATTAATAACATTACAGTCAGTTATCGAAGAAATTATCAACAGTAATCTCACTAGAGGTTTTGATTTATTTAGAGAAAATCAAAACTCGAGTGGGATTTAATTGACTATTACATTATTAGAAGAAAGTATATAAAGATTAGAAGTAACGAAGTATCCCAATACAATAAAATATTAATTGACTTACGAAAATACAACTGTCTTCAAATGTATTATTTTACCATCTCAACATTACAAATATTACGCTAGATATATGCTAGATGGCAGTAGTTCGTTATGATTACTAGCAATGCCTTCTCGTCGAGAAGTTCTCGATCTATATCACGATGGCAGGGTTACTAGTCAAGAAGGCTTTGTTGATTCAGTTTCATTTTTATTAAAACAGTTGCATTCCACTTCAATTATCCGAATCCCAGTAATCAACGTCACTTGACAAATGATTTTCAATAAATCTTAATATTAAACAATCTCTGATACGTGACTATCCATAATATCATATAGCAGAAGCTACAACATGACATAAATAATATACACAAGTGTTAGAAAAGTTTTAATTAACGACGATGACATAAAAAAGAAACATGAATAATTTTAAAAGGAATAATTATTGAATGTACAATTTTCAAATTTGAATGTGGTTGGTGGTTCAATTGATGTTATATTGGAAGTGTGCGTAATAGAAGTGGAACTCATTGATGTAGGCCTACATGGTGTATTCAACTTATTCAGGATTTCCGAATGGTGCTCTTCCTTTATTTGTAAATAGGATTTCAGAAGATGCATAGGTATGATCAGTGATTTTTATTAATTCTTGTTCTTGAATGCCAATGCGAGTCATATCTGAAACTGCTGTGCATGGACTGGAGTGGTTTGTAATTTTCTATTTTTGTTGACGTCCAGACCAGCGCAGTGTGAAATGTTGGCAAACAAAGAAACAAATGCTAGGGACGCAATAAAATTAAACAAATGCTATGGACGCGATAAAATTAAACAAATGCTAGGGACGCGATAAAATTATGCGATAAGCAGCCATGATTGATTGAAAGACGTCCTTTCGTACCGTTTTATTGGACGAAAGTAGTGTGACGTAGTAAAAGTTTAATAGTCAAATTAAAAAGGTCCAAACTTCAATAAAGTCCAGATAATTGCAACGTCCATATTTCTTGAGTTGGAAATTCGCAGCAAATTTACCCGGGACCGCCAATGCCACTTACATCATAACATTGGAAGTTGTTAACACTGGTTAATCAGCTTATTCCCTCCATTTTAGTTAACAGTTGTGGTGTTCGCCTCAAGTGTGGAAAGGTTAGGTTTCTTACTTGAAAAAGTAAAAATGATCGAAATTCGAAAGTGTGAGTTTTAAGTGTCAGACTATTGGGATGTGGAAGAATGCCGACTGAATTAAAATCGGTTCTAACGACTTTTAATTTGAAACGATTTGCGCATGATATATCAGAAATATCGAACAGCTTTAATTGTCAGGGAATTTAACTATTAGTTAATATGATTGGTCATTTTAACATAAAAAGATACAATTTATTTACCCGTTTGTTAGGAACTTCAATTCATGATCTATTATGAGCAGCATAGACAAAACTGAAACTTCAGACACCATGGAACGTGTGCTGAAAACTGTGTAATCTTAGTCACCAAAATATTTAGCACGTTCTTTAATCAATCTAAGGGGTTTTCTTCTGTAGCCTACTCTTGGTCATATTCATCGTCACTATCATTTTCCTTCATGTTTTTCAGGAGTTCAAATTGTCTACGCGCCATTTTATTTTATGCCAGATATCTTGAATAATCCTACTTCTCCGGTGAATTTTCCAGGGATAAAATATATACTGAGATAATGTCATAAAAATAAGTCAGGATAGGAGAAGAAAGTGAAATATGGAGAGGAGTACGTCACCAACCTAGTTCAACATCTACTTGGAGTATTTGGTGAAGACTTGCTTTCAGAACATGCGAAGAAGAGGAAGAAGAATAAAGTGCATAAGGTTTGCTGATGTTATGGCGTTGTTAGCAGAAGAGGAGATGATACTAAAGGCTATGCCACTGTGCGAAGATTTATCCCCAGATTAGCTCGGGAAGTATTGCACAGAAACTCAGTACATTTTTTGTTTGCTGCCGCCTTCCCCCTCACCTGCTGCAAGGTACACGGTGAAAGGTACCCCCTTCAAGTCGCTGACCGCATGGGATGTGGGGTACTACTTACGCGGCGTTGAGACATCTTGCAATTGCCGTCAGCGCTTTCGAAACACTTGTAATTATCTCACTATCAGTAAATCCTATAATTTGTTCTATTTTACGAAACTTACTCTAAATAATGAGATCTATGGCTACTGTCAATTAATGTACTACCTTACCGTCCACTCTGTATATACATAAACGTTAACATGAAGTTAATATTTGGAGTTCCTCTGTGCTTAAACATCTGTCAGTGACTATATGTACAGGCTGTTCTGAAAAAGAGTGCCAGTGTTTAGAGAGGAGGTAGTACGCATCAAAACTAGAAACAAAAGTCCTACAAATATGTGCCCTGGCATTATTAACTTCTGATTAATGAGCAAATATTTACCATCACTGTAAGAGCAGCATATCTTCCACTGTGAGCTCCTTGGGAAGAAACAAATAAGGAAACAGAATGCAGACGTTTGTCACTGTGTATAGCATGCTTTTGTTTGTGTTTCTTTCGAGGGACGCTTAAGCAGACGACAGTACGTTACAGTTCTTAATCGTACTATTATATATTTTTATTTTTTTAGGTTATTTTACGACGCTTTATCAACAGCTTAGGTTATTTAGCGTCTGAATGAGATGAAGGTGATAATGCCGGTGAAATGAGTTTGGGGTCCAGCACCGAAAGTTACCCAGCATTTGCTCATCTTGGGTTGAGGGAAAACCCCGGAAAAAACCTCAACCAGGTAACTTGCCCCGACCGGGAATCGAACCCGGGCCACCTGATTTCGCGGCCAGACGCGCTGACCGTTACTCCACAGGTGTGGTCTCGTACTATTATGACTAAACTGATTCTGCACTCCAGTAATTATTGCTGTACCAGTCGGGTAAGTTAGTTTCGTATCTGTTGAGTACGACCATGCTTTCTTGTAACAGTAACATGAGTCTTAAAATTAATGTTTTCTGAGCAATGAACAAAATGTTTACCATCACTGCAAGAGCAGCATATCTTCTACTGAGAGCCCTTGGGCAAGAAACAAAACATGCTCCTATTCAACAAATACGAAACTAATACAGTCAGAAACAGTTATATTGTTTCCTCATTTGTTTCTTGCCAAAGAGCTCACAGTGGAAGATATGCTGCTCTTACAGTGATGGTAAACATTTACTCATTTCTAATAATATATTAATTTTAGGACCCATGTTTGTAGGACTTATTTCTTTTGATGCATACTACCTTTTCTCTAAATATTGGAACCTTTTCTTTCAGAACACCTTGTATATACTTACTGGCTTTTAAGGAACCCGGAGGTTCATTGCCGCCCTCACATAAGCCCGTAATTGGTCCCTATCCTGAGCAAGATTAATCCAGTCTCTATCATCATATCCCACCTCCCTCACATCCATTTTAATATTATCTTCCCATCTACGTCTCGGCCTCTCTAAAGGTCTTTTTCCCTTCGGCCTCACAACTAACACTATATATGCATTTCTGGATTGCTACATGCCCTGCCCATGTCAAACGTCTGGATTTAATGTGCCTAATTATGTCAGGCGAAGAATACAATGCGTGCAGTTCTGTATTGTGTAACTTTCTACATTCTCCTGTAACTTCATCTCTCTTAGCCCCAAATATTTTCCTAAGCACCTTATTCTCAAAAAACCTTAACCTACGTTCCTTTCTCAAAGTGAGAGTCCAAGTTTCACAACCATAAAGCACAACCGGTAATATAACTGTTTTATAAATTCTAACTTTCACATTTTTTGACAGCAGATTGAATGATAAAAGCTTCTCAACCGAATAGTAACAGGCATTTCCCATATTTATTCTGTGTTTAATTTCCTCCCAAGTATCATTTATATTCGTTACTGTTGCTTCCAGGTATTTGAATTTTTCCACCTCTTTAAAAGATAAATTTCCAATTTTTATATTTCCATTTCGTACAATATTCTCGTCACGAGACATAATCATATACTTTGTCCTTTCGGGATTTACGAACACCATCACCGTAAAAAAAATAGCTTGTTACGAAACCTCCAAGTAAGCCTCGGAATGGGACTGATTCCCTGGCACGACCACAGCAAAGGAAGACTCTGTATATAGGACCAATATATTATATATAATATATCAAATGAATATAAATGTGCAATATGTTTTTAAACATGTAGTGGCCGGTATGATGTAGGCTCCATCAACTGGTTCCTAGGACGTGCTAGTTCGGTTAGACAGAAAATGAAGAGAGGGCAGCAGCGAACCACCCTCCCTGCCGCCTTCTCTATGTAAACTCTTTTCCCGTTCCATCAAGCATGGGAGAGAGGAAATTGCCCTCGCCCGGAATTCAGCCATTTGACGACGCCTGCTCTCTACTATCACGGCGGTAAGAGGACACGGAAGGCGTATTCATGCCTGACAACCTCATGGAAAGAAAATCTATAGATGCCATACGCATCCACATAGTTTAAGTATGCATTGTGAAGATAACTATGGAAATTTGCCATCCTTGAACTTCTTTTCCGACTACAGCTTTAATTCAGTAACAATGGGTCCGTTGCCAGGCGTTAAAGAAGTTACAGTAGTGAAATGGAAGAATGAATCTAATTACTGAGAGAGAACTTGTGGGTCATCCACATTTGTTAAACATTACTATCATACCAAATCTTTCTCCCATTCAGATAAATGGCATTGAAATTCCGGTCAGTGAGTCAATAAAAAGTCTACGTATACATATACATAAGAATATATATATATATATATATATATATATATATATATATATATAATTTGAACTGGTAATGGAAATTACGGGAAAAGGGCTGAACGGATTTTAATGAGTGACCCCTCATTTTCATGCCTGGCATCCAAAGTTTTTCGGAAAAGTAGTAGTTTTCAGTGAAATGTCAATTTTCCTACATAATTTTCCTATTTTCCAAAATCCATCTGTTGTCAGTTTTGAGAACTAACTTTATTGAATCACGGCCAACTTGATTGAATTTCAGAACAAAAAACACACTATAATAAACAATAGGCTATTACACGAAGGCCATGACCTGCAGGATTGCCGACATATTTAGAGCTCAATTCAATTTGTTATTAAAAAGTAATTCTGCAGTGTATAATTTTCTGAGTACAGCTGTGTATTGGATATTCAAATCTACGAAACTTGAGGTGGTTTGATAACATTATTACCATTAGAAATTAAATATTATTATAGTTAATATCTTGATGTGACTATTTTTCATTAATTATACATATTAATGCTATATTGATGATATGAAAGTGAAACGTTTTGAGGTTATGTAAGTAAATGTAGAGAATATCTTAATTTAGATCTTCATTTCTATAATTTACTGCGTGACTGCTATATATAACTACAAAACTTAAGATAATAATATTGTTATTAAAAATCAAATATTTTTATACTTATTAAACAGTGGGGTTGAGTCTTTTTCATATACTTAATGGCGGTGTAGTGTAGAATTGATATGTGTCATTGTCTTCAGTATTGGCTCGAGAGAGCGCAAAAATTACAGTTCCTAAGGAAAGATAAAAAGGTATTACTTACTGATAAAATAAGAGGCCTAGAAAATTTTGTAGTCTCCAGGTAATTTCAGCAAGATCTCTTAGTAGGATAAAATGATTTTACGCTCTACATTTCAGGTTCTACATGCAGCAGCTATACGAAAATGCTATTGTTCGAAAGCTTAGCAAACCTGACATTTTTTTTAACTTTTGCCTACAATCCACAATGACCTGAAATAGCTACTGCTCTCGTCCTGACATTGATACTTGCGTTTTCGCGTTGAAACTCAAAAACTGAAGTTGGATAGGTTCAAGAAAAAGTATTTGGCCTAAAAAAAATCCATTTAGAGGGAGTATGTTTCATTGTTATAGAAGCAAATAAGTATCAAAAAGACAAGTATTCTTCATTGAAAATAAATCTGAAAAATTTTTATTTGAACGTCTAACGAACTTAGTTTGCAGCAGCATTTGCTGCACAAGCCACTAGCAAAAGTTTAAACTGGAACACTCAAGCTCAGGTGCGGCTCCTTAAGGTTGTAGCAAGTTTGCGCTACACCTAAAAAAATTACGGATATTTTGGTTCAAAATACAAGTTAAATTATTGTGCCGAACAAGTACATGATTAGTATGATCAGCTGTAGTAAGTTTCTCATCCAACTACAGTATAATCGTTTGTAGGAGCCTCATCGTTGACTTGCCAAAGTAAACGACCGTACTTCTTATGGAGACTGGCTTGATCTTGGGTATCTCTTCAGGGCGAGGGGATGAGAGGGGTGTTGTCCAGCGTGGATTTTAAGTTTTTGATATACGAACAGGGAGGCAAACGAGCTTTGAAAATGGAAACAGATGGCAGTTTTGAACTACTGATGAGTGACAATGAATGAGTCGGAGACAGAACATGCCCGCCCTGCGACTGCAGTTAGGCGCGAAAACAAGTTTTTTTTAGGGTAGAGGGTGAGTTTGTATTTTATTGGTGTTTTTGCTTTCCGTTTCACTGCTCTTACTTGAGTCGAGTTGGTTGAAAGCACGTGGTGGCACGTAAGAAGCTGTTTTAATAAATTGCGTTGTTTGTGTTATCCTACTACAGAGTGATTTATATAGAACTGACACATTTCTTTCATTAATTGTTTCAAAACGAATTGTGCTAGCGACAACTTATTATACCTAAAATGTAGAGGAATTTTGGGAGATTATTTACCTCTATAGCAAATGTTGAAAATGTCCTCCATCCTGCATAAGGCACAACTCAACACGTCATTCCATGTTACCCTATATGGCTTTAGGCCTGCACTTTTCGCAGCTCTCTGACACATTGAGTAGGTGTACCCTGTCTCCTGCGACAAACGTCTTAATGATTTTTTTGGGTGACTGCTCCAGTCGTGCTCTTACGTCAACAACAACCGTGGGAAACCTAGATGAACGATGCTTGCCCTTTTCACTCACCAGAGATCCAGTTGTTTCCAATTTGTTTACCAGTCCCAGTATTGTGTTTCTTTTGGGAGGATTGCGAACACCAAATTATCTCTGGTATGCCCTTTGAGTAGCTGTAATTGAATTCGTAATCCAGTATTGCTTCACAAGGAAGAGTCGTTGATTTAATGTGTACTGCATTTTCACGTTGACACAAAATGTCGAAAACAGCTGCCAACAATAGGAATAAAACATAAACATCTGCGCATCTAGTGCTGCCAACAATAGGAATAAAACATAAACATCTGCGCATCTAGTGACAAGGAATCGAAACTCCAGAACATTCTGCTTAATTTGGTGCTAAAATTGGGTCAGTGCTGCCAACAATAGGAATAAAACATAAACATCTGCGCATCTAGTGACAAGGAATCGAAACTCCAGAACATTCTGCTTAATTTGGTGCTAAAATTGGGTCATGGAATGAATTTCCAACGGAATAATTAAAGAAAGAAATGTGTCAGTTCTATATAAATCACTCTGTATATTAAATAGACAATAGTTAAGATTAATGCAATTCAATCTTTAATAGAACATCCATTTTCATTGCGCAGCTTAGAAGAGAAGTGTGAGATGACTTGGTGCGTGAAAACTAAAACCAGGCCGTTCAACAGAAAATTCAATTCTGACGCGTACGAGAAGTTTCAGTGGTTATGTGGCTGTGAAATAAGAAAACCCTTGTCCTGTTTTCCTTGTGTTTTGTTCGGAGGAGAGTAGGAAAACACCTTTCAGCCTCTGAATTCGTCATAGGGATTGTTAGTAAAATTTCTAGTAAATTTGTACACTCGCCGAAAGTTGAACATAGGTTATTTTCGCTGAAAAATTCCATTAGAGACACAGCCGGAAATCTTTCTGAACTCGTCAGTGCCATAAATGACTGAAAGTTCAGTGCGAATATTCCTTTCATTTATGAACGGATACGCTCTAATGACACTACGAAGAGACTCTTCTGGGAAAACATTGTGGAAATAAATAGGTGAGTTTTGCAAATTTTTACGACTGTAGCATGATAGGCCTAATATTTTGTAGTAAGAAAGTAAACGAACAAAATTTTGAAGCACCAGCCGCCACTGCTCAAGCTGTAGAAACTTACAAAAAGGAAAGTTTTCTGACTCATCCACTCATCCATTCGTATAAGAATTTAAATAATTTTCTGTCCTTTCGCCGAAAAAGATTTTAGTATGAACTCTCGTGTTGGCTCACTTCGAATACTGCAATATTCTGTTTACTGGCCTAAGCGTTACATTGGCGCCGAGACTGCAATGTGTTAATAATATTTGCATCAATTTTGTCTGCAATATTCACCGGGCTGATCATGTAACACCATCCCCCAAAATTTTGTCCTGCCTCCGTCTAGAAGATCGTAGAAAAATTCACTGTCTTTCCCTACTCTTTCATACACCGCATTTCTCTACTCCTATCTCGCGTCCCGTTTTCAAAATTCACCCACCCACCACAATCTATACCCCTGATCGCATAATTATATATCAGAATGGCCAACCCCATGTTATGAAATGGCAACCTAAAATGAGAACCATCACCATCAGAGCCTCCACCTTCAAAAATGCATTATTTGGTAACGACAGCTAGATGGAAGTAAAGTTGCTCCATGCAATTCCATAAGGGTTATAACTTGACTACATTTGCAGTCGCTAGATGGCAGCATAGTGAAATTGATCAAAGTGGTTGTCTTGAAAGTCAATTAGGCTGATCAATCTGTATAATATGTAATCACTAATCAGGATCTATATCCAGCTACACACACGATCACAACACTCCTCATGCTATCCAAACTCTTCCACAGAACATCTTCATACTCATCTACTTTCACGGTATTTGAAATCCTCTACCGACAAATGCCAGACATGAAATGGATTTAACAATAAACTAAGGCAATATTTATCAATTAATTCTCGTTAACAATAGTATTAGTTGCAATTTTTTATTGATTATGCATATACGCGTTGGATAATAAAGTTACGAGATTGATTTTTTTCCCACATGATGAAGCGACCCTGAAGCCACCTACCAGAGATATGTTTGATCTTAGTCCTGCCTCCACTCGAATTGCAACTGGCACCACCCTGCAAGCAGTCAGTGTGGAATAGCTGCTTGACAGTTATGTTTTCACCTCGTCAATACAATGGAATCGTATAATATCGCGCAGAGGTATACCATCACAGTCTAGTATATACAGTACCGAAGCGTGGGATGATTTTTTTCATTTCTCGGGATAGTTGCTAGCCGCTTGGAGCGCTCTGAGTACTAGAAACAATAAACTGTGCCACTGCCATCGTGATATAATACAGGCCGTAAGGCAGACCATGTGACTCGCTTAACCCGATCACGAAGGGCGGCGTTTCAACCATATAAATAAGTTGGAATTCATAAAGAGTAACATATGAGGGGTTCACAATCAGAGTGGACCTTTGAGCTCTATACTAAAATGGAGGAAACGCTGGATGCTAAAATATCATGCCACTAGGTTTGCGCGTCGCCATGTTGGTGAGGGAATCTCTCTCTCTTTCTAACACAGTTGTTACAATGATGTTACCGCCCAAGTCCGTGTATGCATATTGAAATTATTTATATTATGGGTTATCTTGAACTATTTCTTTCAATTTAATATGAGCTATGAATTCCCTAAACTTGTACGTAAACATCATAAATGAAATTAAGTATATAATGTGCTCTACATTACTTCTAACTTTAAAAAATACATACCGTAACAATATAAAAATATTACAACCCTAAACAAATGCAGTAGGCCTAAATAAAATAAATCTCTTGCCTTATCTAGGCCACATATTTACATGCACTACTCTCGATCAGGATAAATATGGGTTAGGAATAGTAAAGATTAAATTAAATAGTAATATACGTTACAAGAGCGGTATGTTGACGTTTTCATGTTCGAGGAAAAGATTGAAAAAGCGAAACGTAGTTGAGCTTTTTTAATTTCCGAGAACATGAAAACAAACATACCGCTCGTGTATCGTACATTATTTTGTGCGAAGATCGTTTATTACATACCTGAAAGACGAATTTCTAATTAGTTGCAATGAAATCTCCACGTTAGTTTCTGTTTAATGACGGCAACTTCGGAAAACCAAAATATCTTTCTTCAACATTGTTGCTATAAAATGTTTTCTGTGTTTACTATACTCCAGCAGGCCGTGATATACGTATGTATTTTTCCCCCCAGTCTATAAATGCGAATTTGAAACAAACGGTAAGGTTATGTGATGATTTATTTTTCATTTTAATATTTTAAAAATATTATTTATATAACATATTGCAGTAATAACATCGGCATCTGGAATCTTGTTGATTTTTTCACGGCTTCCTTAATGTTACTTGTATCAGGAATGAAATAAGTTTCGTGGAGTAGTAGACTTTACTTAATATTTGCAAATATTTAAAAACAATAATTAACATTGCAATTTAGGTGAAATTGCAGTGGTAAGTTTCCAACTTATAATTATTACTATGTTAAACGTCTCTAAAAATAATATGTTAAAAGCCTAAAGCAGTAAAATGAATGTCGCGCTTAAGCGGTAAGAAGAGGGAAATTGTTGTGTGTGTTACGTTGGGAATACTGAATGTGGTATTTCACACTTACCGCGTATTGGTTCTGTGCGGAAAGCAAGCAAATACGCACGATCTCGCACAAATAAAAGTTAAATCGCTACGATATAAGAAGAGTACACAATTATATTCATAGAGTTTTAAACATATACTGTACTGTAGTAAGCCTAACTAAATTTACCGATTTTTATAGGTACCGGTATCTATACTTTGACCTCAGAATATAAAAACCTGTTATACTTAATTGATATAAGAGCTGAGTTTCCTTTAAAATTTATTATCTTGTTACCGTAACAGAAATACACTAAAGTAAAAAATCCAAGTATAAGCATAATAAATACTAAATAACAGTACATAAACAGTAGAAAAAAAATTCATTACATCAATGTATGAAATTAACAATACACACAAAATATTACATCATACGGTACCGTACCAAAAGATAAATAATTAAATATGAAATTTATAAACATTACATAGGAACAGCGGCGAACTTCTGTCTAAGCAAACTAGACAGCTGCCTAGGGCTCTAACTTCGAGGAGGTCCCGGCCATGAATAATAATAATAATAATAATAATAATAATAATGATAATAATAATAATAATAAGTGCTATTTGCTGTGGCAAACTTTCGCGTGGCAATAAATCTTGTTATAAATATTATTTAGTCAACTGTTCGAAAACAGGTTTGAACCTCATAAGTGACACTAATGAGGCATCACTCATAAAGCAACTAAGCCAGGAGATAATTGGATAAACTTGTCATCTCTTTTCTCCCTCCATTGCATTCATCGATGATTAGTAACATATTTCACTAATCAGATGTATACAAACAATTGCTCTTCCTCTGACATATAAGTGATGTAGGTACTGCTGTTTATTAATAGATATCAGCCAGAACCTCAATCAGAAGCAATCTTGTACAATTGGTGCTTGTCTACTTTTTTCTAAGTCTGGTTGTCTATTTTCTAAATTCAAATTACGTTAAATAAATGTTGGCTGCCTAGGATTTCTGGGTCTCTATGCCCAGGCTTGTTTGGAAAAATAAAGTAGGCCTATATATCATTTCTTTGTTACTCAGTCTTACGTACGATACAGCCGTATGCCGCATAGTATTTCACCATTATGACGGAAAAATTAAAGAATATAATTAATATCTGTACTTCTTTCAACAAAACAACCATTTCCCATGTGCGTTAGAAAGAGAGAGAGAGATACGCCTCAGGTTTGCCAATAGTACGGAAGTTACACGTCACGTTTTCTTCAGCATTTCTCTACAGGAGTTGTGTATCCAGTTTATAATGTTGAGATCACTGGAGTGGACCAAGTCCATCTGGAATAGTTCTGAGATATTGAGTCTTAAAGTTTCTACCTTACGCTTAGCAACCTTCACCTTCAATAGGAAATGCTGCCTTCTGTGGAGTTACAAATGAGTTATGGATTTTGTTTGTTACGGCAATGTATACATCTAAGTTTTCTTCATCCGAGATTGTATTAATCCACAAACTGATCACTGGTGGACTTGGTCCACTCTGGTTGTGAGCCCCTCATATATTTCTCTAAAATGTAGTATAATTGCATTAATAAAATTTAAAACAATGATTATGAGACACATCAGACATAATTCACTTGCGAGTTGAGGTGTAATATTATTTTAGGTGTGAAAATTACGTTTTTCGTATGTGTAATACCTGTCTTTATTTCGATTAGATACTGTGAAATTCTTGTACATTCATTTATGCACAATTCAATAATTTTTAGTTGCACCCCACGGATATTTAGATATGATGAAATTATAGGTTATGCTTAGTGTACCAGTTCCCCTTTCTGTTTAATTTTAGTGGTCTCCAATGCCCTGCCATTACATATGTATATTACAAGATAAAATCACAATATAATTTTTTTTATTAAATCTCAAAATAGCTTCCATTCTAAACTTAAAAGTTTGATGGTAACAGATTATGGTAACATGTAAAATTCTCTTCACATTAAAATAACACAGTTTTGTAATTATTTCTGCAACATATTTTGCAACAAGAAGTAAACGGAACTTACGGACACATTACACTAAATAAAACTTCGCAATGATAACGCAATAAAGTTATAATATAATATTTCACTGAGCTCCATACACTGAAATAGAAAACCCGAACAAACATTACGGCCTGGTCTAGATCGAAAAGGCATTGACTGTGCCGTATTTCGCATTGTTGTGAAAAGTTGTGTAAACTGTGAAATGTTCGTTATCGGTTGTAATAACTATAAATAGCTAAAATACAATCATTTGAATGATAATATGGGACAAGGAGACGTTTGTAGTACTGTAAATTGTAAGAAAAAGAGGTCAGATTTATCCTTTTTCCGAAAGATCCAGGAAGGTGAGTTTATAAAATATAATATATACTTTATGAAAATAATATATAAATCTGATGTATTTCATATTTCAATAGTGGAAGGAAGATGTTATTTTTTTTTCAAAAGAACGCGATATCGAAAGTACAATACATTTCATCGTCTGCTAGGGAAAGGGTCTGTAATGAGAGTTGAGACGATAGTGGCGATCCTGGTGGTTAGCAACTATATATGGATGCATATTTATTAAGTATTGAGCTTCGTGACTCTATATACTAGACTGTGATACCATCTTGTTTTTTTGTGAAAATCGGTGAAAATGCCACGACAACGTATGGAAAGCTTCAGCAGGCTTTTGGAAATGAAGTGATAACAATAACACAAGCTTTTCGATGACAAAATGTTTGCAAAGGCCAGAAGATGAACACCGGAGTGAGCGACCAACAACTGCACGGACAGATGACAACATTGTCAAGATACGTGAAGTTGTACGAAATGATATGCCATTAACAGCCAAAATGATAGCACAAGAATTTAATATGGATCGGGAAACTGTTCGTCTCATTCTAACTGAAGATTTGGGCATGAGAAAAATGTGTGCAAAAATGGTTCCCAAAAAATCTAACCAAGTAACATTGAGATGAACGGAAAAATGTAGCTGCTGATTTGTTTCAACCACAGTCTAGTACAGTATATACAGTCGCGAAGCTCAATATGTAGTATATATGCAAACATTAGATAGTTGCTCACCACTAGGATCGCTAATATCGCCTCATTACAGGCAGTGCAAAATAGTACCGTCACAGTCTATTGTTTCTAGCACCCTCAAAACTCAAGCTTCGTGACTGTATATAGTAGAATGTGTTTCAACTCTGCCGCAGTCTCCATATTCACCCGGCCTTGCTCCATGCCACTTCTTTTAGTTCCCAAAAGTGAAATCAGTTGTGAAAGGACGTCATTTTAAAACAACAGAAGACGTCCAAAAGGCCGTAACCCAAGCATTAAACAGTGTCTCAAAGGATGAGTTTAACGCTGCTACCAACAGTGGTAGTGGAATAAGTGTGTGCAGACACAAGGGAACTAATTTGAAGGTGATCACATTGTAGTTGGTTAAAAATGTAAGTGAATGTGTATTTAAACCAGTCTCATTACTTTATTGTCCGACCTCGTATAACAAAATATATTATTGTTAAATAACTTCATATTTTACTTACTTATGGCTTTTAGAAAACCCGGAGGTTCATTACCGCCCTGAAATAAGCCCGCCATTGGTCCCTATACTGTGTCAAATTAATCCAGTCCCTGCCATCATAACTCACCTCTCACGACTCCAATTTAATATTATCCTCCCATCTACGTCTCGGCCTCCCAAAGGTCTCTTCCCCTCCGGCCTCCCAACTAACACTCTATATACATTTCTGGTTTCGCCCATAAGTCCTACATGCCCTGTCCTTCTCAAACGTCTTGATTTAATGTTCCTAATTATGTTAAGTCAAGAATGCAATGCGTTCAATTTTGCATTGTGTAACTTTCTTCATTCGCCTGTAATTTCATCCCTCTTAGACCCAAATATTTTCGCAAGCACCTTAATCTCAAACACCCTTAACCTCTGTTCCTCTCTCAAAGTGAGAGTCCAAGTTTCACAACCATACAGAACAACCGGTAATATAACTGTTTTATAAATTCTAACTTTCAGATTTTTTAAAGCGGACTGGATGATGAAAGTTTCTCAATCGAATAATAACAGTCATTTCTCCTAAACATTCTGCGTTTAATTTTCTCCAGAATGTCATTTCTATTTGTTACTGTTGCTCCAAGATATTTCAAATTTTCCACCTCTTCAAAGGATAAAGTTCCAATTTTTATATTTCCGTTTCGTTCTATGTTCTGGTCACGAGACATAATCATATACTTCTTATTTCCGGAATTTACTATTTCTCTTTACTTGCTTCAAGTAAAATTCCCGTGTTTTCCTTAATAGTTTACGGATTTTTTCCTAACATATTCACGTCATCCACATAGAAAAGCAGCTGATGTAACCCGTTCAATTCCAAGCCCTCTCTTATCCTGGACTTTCCTAATGGCATATTCTAGAGCAAAATTAAAAAGTAAAGGTGATAGTGCATCTCCTTGCTTTAGCCCGCAGTGAATTGGAAAATCATCCTACAGAATCTGGCCTATACGGACTCTGCTGTATGTTTCACTGAGACACATTTTAATTCATCGAGTATTGTTATATTTTATTTACCTCTACTATTATTAGGCACTGCCATATTATTGTTGCACGTTATACATATTATTTAAATTATTACTGTAATAGTTACGGGTATTGTGTACCATCACCATTTGTCTGGGCGAAAATAAAGGCCTGCTGGCCTTAGCTCTGCCAGATTAAATATATTATTATTATTATTATTATTATTATTATTATTATTATTATTATTATTATTATCATCATCATCATCATCACCCTCATCGTTGTCGTTAAAACTTTATTTACAGAATCTCTTTGATATCGCTGATAGAGCTGACAAAGTCGTGAATATGTTGAACATGTTCAAAATTAACAATTTTACAGCAACTAGATAAAGGAAATGGCTAAATTAACATTTTCGGTGTATTCCAGAATGGAAACTATAACCAGCGAATATGGATTATAAAGAATGGACCCTCAGCTAATTTTCCTGTGTTTTGTTTCTCTGTGCGCCGGCGTTTAGTTCCACTTTCAAGCGCTAGAGGTTAGTGTAATCGAGGATAGTCTACGCTAAGATAATAAGTGAGTATAGAGTTGAGACACAGGATCCAAACATCGCCTACGTTATTGCATAATCTAGTAACGATTTGCTTCAAGTAAATTCAAGTTAACAGCTTATTCCTTATTTCTCAGTGGCAAACTAGTTGTAATAATATTTTTTTTTTATATTTCACATATAATAAATTATATTATAAAATAATATAATTCATTATAAAATTAAGTATCGAATTCGTTTAATATTTGTATATAATATAATATAGGTATATGGTTTTACTTCTCATAAGAGTTTTGTTTTTCCGTTTTCAGCGCTATCAAATCATTACATATTTTAATTGTTGTTGGGGATCAACGTCTCAACTCTCATTATAAAGGAACTCTAGAGTCTAGACATTACAGTTAATGGCGGATTTATTATTTTATGGATCCAATTTATTTTATTTGAGTACATAATGTACCTAGATGTATTAATTATATGTATTATATTTCCGCTGTGTCGACTGCTAGCTGGTGTGATATCAGCGCCAACTCTAGGGAGAAAGCAGAATCTCACGCTCTAGCTGGCTTGAAGGTCACTGAAATCAGTCCGGCTACATCAAAGGTACCGACGCGAATTGTCCATACTTAATTATCTATACGCTGCTATAACTGTTAAGGCTGATCCACAATAAACCGGGATCGGAAAGGACAACGAGAACGAAAACGGAAATATTGTTAAAATAAATGTATTTAAATGTGAGCATTCACAATTAACGAGAAGCTTCCTGGAGCCCGGGAACGGGAACGTGAAAGTTAATTGCGAATGTTCACAATTAAATATATTTATTTTAACAATATTTCCGTTCTCGTTCTCGTTGTCTTTTCCGTTCCCGGTTTAATGTAGACCAGTGTTTACTCAATCCAAGTTTTACTTGATACTGGTCGAGCAAATATTGAGCCACCGCTACAATAGGCCACTAGTCATAAATAAAATGACAAACGTCCATGCTTAGATGAATTTCCAACCCAAATCGTGGCTTTCAAACGGCATTAAAACTTCACCTCCAGAGTTTCATACACCATGGTTCACATGCAATGAAATAATTGATCATTGACTTAAAACAAATGTTCAGTGCCACTGAAAATGAATATCGCTTTGTTCTTTATTTTTGATGTAATATACAGCAGATATATTTCACACTAGTTTGATATATACAGAACGTGCAGACAGATATTGCGTAGCTTATGTGATTTGCAAATCAAGGCTATTTCTTCCCTTTATGCCTGCTCATGTTTCGCGATATCATAGAACGTTGTACATTACACAATATAATTTTGAACATCGGATATTTTTATTCCAATACGATTGAATCATCAAAAAAAGAGTAACTATTTTTATATTACAATGAAAATTTCTGAACAAAACACATATGTCAAAATAATTATACTGTAGACACGAATTAAAAAATTGAAAGTTCAAGCATTATTTTACATTAACTAAATGCTTGAAGCGCAAACATTTTTACTGATAGTGGTAAAATAATGTTACTTGGGATGGTGGTTGTAGTGATGGTATTGGTAACTGAATATATCGATGGCTAAGAAGAGATACTGCATATTGTAAAAAAAAATGGTTACTTAGTTTAACTACATTATTATTATCTTCACAAAATTGGACAGTTAGCTAATATTTCGTCTCGAGTAGAAGATCTTTTAAAGCAGAAACATAATTATACAGTATAAAAAGTTTGACTATTTTAAGAGGAATTCAATTTAAAAAAAAAATTAATTCCCGTGAAAATTTAGAATTACGAGGTATCACTTCTTAGTCATCGATATGTGATGTATAAATGTTATGTTTTATTTAACGACGCTCGCAACTGCAGAGGTTATATCAGCGTCGCCGGATGTGCCGGAATTTTGTCCCGCAGGAGTTCTTTTACATGCCAGTAAATCTACTGACATGAGCCTGTCGCATTTAAGCACACTTAAATGCCATCGACTAGGCCCGGAATCGAACCCGCAACCTTGGGCATAGAAGGCCAGCGCTATACCAACTCGCCAACCAGGTCGACTGTGATGTATATGATGACACTGTTTGTAATAGCATTCACGTGTACAACTTCAATTTTCATCATTACGACGATCACCATTCACATACAACACTTTCCTTTGAAACATAAGTATCAACAATGTTTTCAAAGTTCCGCGACAACTGTGCACATTCATTTATTCAAAAGAACATAACTGATCCGTTTCACAATGCTGTATCGGATTCAACCAGTTTCACGGTACCGGTATCTGTTGATAAGATAAAAGGAACAGAATTTTCCTTTGTAATTTTGCGCTATTTCTTTTTAATTGGTGGGAAATCGACTTTACTTCTAGAAAAATTGCAGCATCGCGTTACATTCAGTAGCACTTGCTAACGCATTGAAACACCTCTTCTCCTCAACGTTGAGGAGGAAAATATGTAAACAAATACGGATTTCTGCACGCTCCGCTCTGCAACACGCTCCACACTTCGATATCCTCAAGCCTTAGGTTGAAGCACGCGTCTCCTTTTCCATAACATCATTCCCAAACATCAATTACTTAACGAGATTCATTATTAAATTAAAACATCAAAATATTCTTAAACCGTAAACGTGTCAGAAAAATTATACAATAATTTGTTGGAACTGAGAACTTTAATTTAATGACGTTTACAAAATGTGTGTTTATAAATGCGTTAAAAGACAGTGGGATCAAAGTTTGTTATGCATGTTTTTTTTTCGGAAGAATCTAAGCGACAAGGAATAAAATTATGACAGGACTTCCATTTATACTCTGCCGAGGATTCGTCCCGTGAAAGGACTGTCATTGAATAACTCTAATGTGCATTTCTTACTCAGCTTACAAATAATAATTTTACAAATATTACACATTTTGGTGTACTAACCTCGACTATAACTGATACAAATTTATGTATAATAATCACAAAGGTGCCACCGGCGTAGCTCGGTCGGTTAAGGAGCTTGCCGGCCGATCCGGAGTTGCGCTCAGGCGCGGGTTTGATTCCCGCTTGGGCTGATTACCTGGTTGGTTTTTTCCGAGGTTTTTCCCAACAGTAAGGCAAATGTCAGGTAACCTACGGCGAAACCTCGGCCTCATATCGCCAAATATCATCTCGCTATCACCAATACTATCGACGCTAAATAACCTCGTAGTTGATACAGCGTCGGTAAATAACCAAGTAAAAAAAAAGTAATCACTAAAGTTAGCCTGTATTTGTTGGGGAAAACTAACAAGGACACGATTTATACCTTGTGCCCATTTTACAAGTTGAAAAATTCCTCACGTTTACGATAAGCGGCGCGCCTCGTATAAAGATGAGAAAATGAAGGAGAATACGTGGCTGTCAATAGCTGCATCTTTGAACACCGATCGGAAGCGAATCATATTTTATTACTGTATTGGTTGTATTACACACTACATATTCATGCTTCAATTCAATAACTACTGTTCTGTTCATTTTTGTTCTATTACAAATGTTTCTTCTCTAATTATTTTACGTTATGGTAGACTTAAAATAGGTTGTGATAATAAAGATGCATGGACATATTTATAGTACCGTACATAATGAAATGTTCCAGTTGAAATTTCGAAGTTGGTTAATCTGTGTTTATGTTGGCTGCCTTGTACTCATAAGAGAACGCCATTGGTCAATTATACACAAATAACATCGGAATGCGTAATATCGACTTTACATATCGTTATTGACATACATATCGATATGCATAGTCGTCTACGTTCTCGGTTTATTGTGAATAAAAAATTTTCATATTCACGTCCTCTGCTTCTCGTTTTCATTCTGGTTCTCGTTCCCAGTTTATTGTGAACCAGCCTTTAGTATAAGGATTGAATTGTACACGGGTTTATGAAAATTCTTGGGGTAATTTCTTTAGAAGCAAGCAGAGATTATTTTTGCAAGTAACTATTTTTTTTTTTTTTTTTTTTTGCTGACAGCTAAGCATTTCTACCATATACTTTGTAGTAAGGATAAAGGCTTGTAATAACCTTCTATAGAAATCCTATGTAGAAACATAACGTACAGTACTAGATATATTTTTCTGCAGCGAAAAGAAAATAGAAGCTAGAAAAAAAGTCGGATAATCCGACAATCTGTTAATAGGGTGACGGATAATCTGAGTTCTCTTGTATTCGTTTTACAGTTAAGGAAAACATAAGAAATTAACCCAAACAGGTAATTACTCCAAGCAGAATGCGAATTTACGTCCGAGACCCTTGATTCAGTATGTTATGTTTGTATATATGACTAAAAAATAATAGCATGAAGGACTATAACAAGCTTGAATTCATTACATAAAGTATTGATGTTATTCCACAGTCTTGAATCATTAATTTGTGTATTGAACACAAATAATGATTATGGCATACCGTGTAGCCACGGGCTCTCCAATATCACCAATCATATCCGATTTCTTTATGAAACATTAAAAAAGATTGGATCTCAATACAGCAGAATATGAACTCGCCTGCTGTTATCGACATGTAGTTGACACATTAACAAGCTGAAAATATAGCTCAGCTACCTCACTAGTGAAAATTCGAAAGAGTATTTCATTTAGAATTATGATTATAAAGATAATTACTTTTTATCTTGTATTCAGGATGTGAATTATATAATAAATAAAACAAAACAAATACTGGGTACCAAAAATTGGGTATACTATAGAGCCAAGCAACCCATGACATGATAAAAAGAATATGAGAAATCATATTAATATATGGGCGATCCCTAAGAGACGCTGGGACTGAATTTGACATTTTCTGTAATTTTGGTTTAATAGTTTTCCATTTTGAGAATTGGTTATATATATTTGTACCAAAATGCAACAAATGTCATACATTAGTTCCTTCAATGTTTTTTTTTTCTTATTTTAGCAAACTAAATCATGTGTAAATACAAAATGCTCCTCGCGGGACTATAATAGAAATTCTATTTTCAAAAGAAGCATGGTCACGATATAATCTATCTCACATATTCTCTGAAATGTCCCAAGCCAGTGCACAAAACCGTAACATTCCGTGACTTAAAACGTGTTGACGATACAGCATTAACTGCAGACGCGCTGAAAGTACCGTGGCATACTATCTGGACGTTACGGACAGTAGACGAAAAAATTGACCGACTTAATGATTATATATTATCGTTATTCGACAATCACGCGCCCATTCAGACGAGACGTGTTCAGAGAGCTCCTGCTCCCTGGATGACTACTGAAATCAAGACCCTAATGACTTCTAGAGACATGGCACATCGTAAGTACAGACATGATAAAACTGACGCAAATCTTCAACATTATAGACAGTCACGAAACAAAACGACTCACGCAATAAGAAATGCAAAACTGAGGTTTTTCCATGAACTTATAACACCGGACTCAGATTCAGCAGACCTGTGGAAGAACTTACGAACAATAGGCTTAGGGCGCAGCAAGACTCAGGTAGACGGGACACCATTCACAGTAGACGAACTGAATGACCACTTTGTTTTGACACAAACAACGGGCGTGAACGAAACAACAAAACATAATTATACAATTGACGAACTAAACAGTATTACCCTACCAGAGAGGGAAAAGTTTCACTTCTGTACCTTTCACATGATGACGTAAAGAAGGCAATAAAGCGTATTTCGACCAAAGCTCAAGGATCGGATCGGATTGGAATAAAACTGCTCCAGAAAATTATTGACGTAATACTACCAATCCTGACCCACATTTTTAACGCCTCACTCATAACCTCTACATATCCTCGACTTTGGAAACAAGCCCTCATTAGACCTATCCCGAAAAATAAAATTCCTGAATCCCCAAACGACTACAGACCAATTAGCATCTTACCAGCTCTGTCAAAAGCACTGGAGTGCGTAGTACATAAGCAACTGACTGACTACCTCAATGAGCATTGATTACTTGACGACTACCAATCTGGTTTCCGTGCAGGACATAATACTACTACTGCCCTTTTAAAAGTGATTGAAGACACTCGAGAAACCAGCGACAGAGGAGAATTAACACTACTGACATTACTAGACTTCAGCAAAGCTTTCGACACAGTTGACACGGATCTCCTTTTATGCAAACTAAAAAACTACAGTCTTTCTAACAGTGCCGTTGCTTGGTTCGATTCCTACCTTCGCGAACGCCAACAATGTGTATCAGCCGGTCGTCATTCTTCCAATTGGCGTACCGTCAAGGCCGGAATCCCTCAGGGCTCGGTTCTTGGGCCATTACCTTTTTACGCTTTATATAAACGACGTAACGAAGATCTTAAAATATTCAAAACACCACCTATACGCTGACGACTTACAACTTTACATTCATTCCCGAACTTGTACAATCAATGACTCTGTGACCAGAATTAATGAAGATCTAGCATCTGTAGCTCAATGGGCGCAAAAATTTGGACTCAGACTAAACCCAGACAAATCGCAAGCTACAATAATGGGCCACCAACGAGCATTAAACAAAATAGATCTAGCCACTGTATCAAATACAAAAATAAATAATACTACAATTACATATAGCATGATAGTAAAAAATTTAGGGGTACATTTAGATTCAAATTTAAATTTTCGAAGTCAAGTCACCTACATATATAAGAAAACTTTTTCCATAATTCATACCCTCAAACACTTAACCAATGTTTTACTTCTCAGCCTTAAAAAGAACCTGATCCAAACTTTAGTGATGCCCCACTTCGATTATTGCGATTCTTTATTCACGAATGTAAATACTGATCTTGCCCATAGACTACAGCGTGTTCACAATATCTGCGTTCGTTTCGTTTGTAACATTAGAAAATTCGATCATGTAACACCGTCACTAAAATTGTTGTCTTGGAGTCCACTTAAAGAAAGATTATTCTTCAACTCTCTCTTATTACTATTTAAAATCATCCACACCTCCACACTCTCTTACCTAGCATCTCGTTTTGTTTACCTTTCACTACCTCGAACCCGGAACATGTACACGCCTCTGGAATTCTCTCCCTGACCACGTCAGAGACTGTCGGACAATATCAAAATTCAAATTTAAATTAAAAAATCACATTCTATTTCGTGGAATTGCTTGTTGAATACATGTCAGGTTGCGCAACTTCACCTTAACCCATGACATATAGTAAATATTGTAACTATGCTGTTGTAAAATTGATAATTAATATGCAATGTATTTACTACTGCTACTACTACTACTACTACTACTACTACTACTACTATTATTATTGTCAGTTATCAATATCATCATTGCTATCTCTGTTTTCTTTCTTGTTGTTGTATTAGCTCGATGAGAGCACTGTAATGTACTTTTGACTCTGTTCACCCTCTATAAGGCTTTAACTTAATTTGTATCATTTTCATCAGTGTTTGTATTTCTTTTTTGTATTTATATGTGCTATCTGGTAGGATGGAAGAGAAGGCCTTATGGCCTTAATCCTGTCAGATTAAATAAATTACTATTATTATTATTATTATTATTATTATTATTATTATTATTATTAGTATTATTATTACCCTAAATAATATATGTTCATTAAACCTTTTAAAATTTTATGAATGTGTTTGAAATATTATTTTTAAAACTTGTGTGGGACACAAATTAATGAAGCATTTTTGTGACAAGTGTAAATCAAATATTTTTTGCTCTTCTGTTATTGTCAGAATTTTAATATCTGATATTAATGAATAAATTGAGGTTTAAAAAATATGAATCATTTTTCCAAGACCCTTAAAATACATACACACAGCTACATAACTAAATAAATTTGCTGGCAGTGTTACGGGTGGGACAAAAAGGTAAAGTTTCATTTTGAATTTATTTTCCCAATTCATTTCAACAAAACTTACAGCTCTTTAAATAGTAAATGACCCCTGCTTTTAATAACTTTAGGTGCTGACAATATGGAGGCAGCTGATCGCTAAGCACTCCACAGTACACAACAAATTAAACCATGTGATATCTAATAAAAATTCGGTTATATGACATTGACACAAACTATTTAAATTTCTAAATGAAACAAAATTTTAAAGTACTGAAACATCAATAATAATAATAATAATAATAATAATAATAATAATAATAATAAAAATTATTATTAGGCCTATTATTATTATTATTATTATTATTATTATTATTATTATTATTATTATTATTATTATTAAAGTTACGAGTTTCAAAATGACCATTCATACAAAAGGATTTCTTAATTTTTTTTAGGTAAACATTCCCTTATGAAATGGCTGATTGTGGATGTATTCACTTTTTAATATTTACTGTGTTATTGTTTATTATAACGAAACTCGTTCATTGCGTTATAATTCATTTAGTACCTTCGATGATGTTACAACCAAGTTCAACTGTAGCCAAGACAATATGATTCCTGAAGTAAAACTATCGCAGTTAATATCTGTAGTGTTACCTGGTTGAGGTTTTTTTCCGGGGTTTTCCCTCAACCCAATATGAGCAAATGCTGGGTAACTTACGGTGTTGGACCCCGGACTCATTTCACCAGCATTATCACCTTCATCTCTTTCAGACGCTAAATAATCAAAGCTGTTGATAAAGAGTCGTAAAATAACCTACTAAAATAAATAAAAATATTTGTAGTGCTCGGGAAAAGTGACACAAGTCAGTTTCCACGAACCTTTTTTGATAATTTACTGACAACTTACGGAACATCTGTTCGCTTGGAAAAAAAAAATATATATAGGTGTTCCACCCTTTACAATAATTCATACAGAAAAAAAAATCAAATCGACATAAATCAGTGTAAGTTGTCAATAAATTATCAAAAAAGGTTTATGAAAACTGACTTATGTCACTTTTCCCAAGCACTGCAGATATAATTTTGAAATATGCAAAAAAAAAAATCTAACGCCAACTGCACAAAGCGATCTAAATGGACAGAAACACCGCATAATTATTTACAACCCCTTCACGTCCACACCTGTGGAGTAACGGTCAGCGCGTCTGGCCGCGAAACCAGGTGGCCCGGGTTCGATTCCCTGTCGGGGTAAGTTACCTGGTTGAGGTTTTTCCGGGGTTTTCCCTCAACCCAAAATGAGCAAATGCTAGGTAACTTTCGGTTCTGGACCCCGGACTCATTTCACCGGCATTATCACCTTCATCTCATTCAGACGCCAAATAACCAAAGATGTTGATAAAGCGTCGTAAAATAACCTAATAAAAAAAACAACCCCTTCACATGTCGTCATATTTCAACATAGGAAATAAAACGAAGTCCATATTAAGGTTTTGCTAAGCCTGATAAACATAGGACAAGACTATTTTTTGTCTCCTGTGACTGATGCAAGCGATGTGAAGAATTTCCTTGCAAATATTCCACACGATTGGTTGAAAGAAGCATGGCACGTGCTTGATATGAAATTGTGTATGAGAGTTCACGCAACATTTACTGCCATAAGCTATCTACGCCACCAAGTGTTGGCTTTAGAAACATTGTTTTATATAAATATTGAATGTGTATCTCTAACCCTGCTGAGCTTGATATTGCATTGAATTTCTGTATACTGCAGTAATTCCATGTTTGTAATCTTTAAGAAATAGTACCGTTTTATTCAAAATTGTTTCAATTCACCCAGAATTAGGATCCATAAATTCATAAAAATGTAGCATATTTCATGTGATATTTCACTGTTGAATCTTCATCACTACATGGATAAAATAAACTGTTCATTCTAGAGCAAATGTATTTTTGTTCAACGTACGCGCATCGGGCCGTCTCCAGTCCTAAAATAGACACAATGTGACTGTCCTTCCCTTTTATTTAAAAGGTGTATGCCTAGAAACAGGTTTCGTTCATTACGGCACCATTCAATAGGTGGCATGGGCAAGTAACACGGGGAAATGTAAAGTCGCCCGAAGGAAATCGAAAATATAAATCGAACATAATATAAACTCGTCCGCGTTTCAAAATAATGTCCGAATGACATGTAAATCGTCCGGTTACAATAACGAATACCTCCTTTCCCATTTTATCCAGGCTGAACTGCCAGGTTATATATTAACCCTTTCAGGCCTGATGTACATTATAGTGTACAGTAGAACCCCTATTATCCGCGGTAATGAAGGGGATTGACTGAACGGTTAATCGAAAAATCGGATAATCCGTACCATAAAATATTTTCGTAAATTAAGTGAATAACACTGGTTGTTTTCTCCGTGGTCTTGTGTTTAATACGCTAGGTAGTGAATCAGAAGTTCATTAATTTAAGTTCGGTTGTCAAAGACGTGTTTTTAAGAGGTAAAAGAAACTCCTTTTAATGGCTGTCAGCGGAAAGATAGGAATAGTAAAGGTCTCATGTTGTAGATTTACATTCTGTATACCCTTTATCCTTGATTTTTATTAAATCGCTCATAGCTGTAACATCAGTCTCGTATCGTGATGCGAGATGACTCACAATTTCTCTTTCCCCAACCACTTAATTATTTCGATTTTATTCGACACTTAGCACAACACGTTTTTTTTAAACTCATGGAAAACATTTTATATAGAAGTAATAGAGTACAGCAACTCGAAAAGTAGACCAAAACTGTGCAGGCCTAAGTGTAAATGTTTGTAATAACACTCTAGAAAAAAATACGTATACTAATACAGCGTACAACAGTATCAACTTCATACGTTTCTGTAGCGAAAAAAAAACGAGCGAGAGAAAGATAATCGGATAATCCGCCAACCGGTTAATAGGGTAGCGGATAAACGGGGTTCTACTGTACATTGTTTCTTTTTTTTTTTTTCTATTTCGGAATGTCTTCGATACTTTTAAATATTTTGAAAAAAATTCAATGTGATAGAAATGGAGAGTATTATTTTTGAAACACTTCTATACCGAAATTAAAAATAAAATTTAATCACTGTGTGAGTGTTTTAGGCGTGCGAAAGTGTTCAGAAGACATCTAACATCAGGTCAAAAATACATTGGAGCATTTTTATCTAACCTTAACAAACGCACAGTGAATCAGAACACAAATCACTAGCTGGACAAAATTAAGAACAATTCTGCATCCTAACGGATTGTTATGAAACTTTGTAGGTCTACATGCCTTACAGGTGGCACATATGTTTTGTGTACAAACTCTGATTACGTTTGCACAAGAAAAACTATCCCTTTATAGCAGCTGCATTTAGACAGAATTAATCATTCCTCTCCTATCTAACAGATTTTTATGAAACATTGTACGGAAGTTACAGGTAGCATGTATTTTTCTGCACAAATTATATTTAGGGTTCCATAAGAGGAACTACCCCTTTATAGGTGTGCTTTTAAACAATGTTAACAACTTCTCTAACAGATTGTTATGAAATTTTGTACAGAAGTTACAGGTGGAATTTATTTTTTTGTGTACGAAATCTGATTATACTCCTTTACAGTGGTGCATTTAGATAAAATTAACAAGTTCTTTCTTGTACAATATATTTTTATGAAACTCTGTACAACAATTAAGCCTACAGGTAACATACTGATGTAATCAGAATTTGTATACAAAACATGTATGCTACCTGTAACTCCTGTACAAACTTTCATAAAAATCTGTTATGTACTGAAAGGGAAGTTGTTAATTGTGTATAAATGCATCTCCTGTAAAGGAGTAATTCCTCTTATGGAACCGCAAATATAGTTTGTACACAAAAAATATTCTGTCTGTAACTTTCGTACAATGTTTCATAAAAATTTGTTAGATAGGACAGAAGTTATTATTTTGTCTAAAACCACCCCCTATAAAGGGGTAGTGCCTCTTACACAAACGTAGTCAGATTTTGTACACAAAAAATATGTGCTACCTACAGGTCTGTACAAAGTTACATACTGTAACAAGCTGTTAGAATGCAGAGAATTATTAATTTTGTCCAGCTAGATTTGCGTTATTGCACACTGTGATATCGAATACACCTGCCTACTGAGCTAACTTTCTTATCGATTTTGCAGAAATCTGTTCCAGGCTGAAACCTATGCTGTCAAGGTTTTCTTTATTTATAATTCGATTTATGCGTACAATTTTCTATTTTAAACTGAGCCAGTCATATTTCTCACCACAATCTTATTGAAACAGAAGACTCGTCCTCTTCGGTAAGCAATTATTGGTGAGACTATAATATCGAATATGATGAATTGACAATTACGAAAAACGGCGGCTGCAAAGTGAGTAAACGATTGTTATTTGTGCCACGAGCTTTCCCCTGACGCAACATACATCATATTCAAACACAATATAAATATTTGTTTACTGTCATCTAATCAACGTACCCAAGAGCGACAATGTTAATTGCAATATTCAAAATTTAGGACTATATTCAGCCAATTTACACATACTGCAAAGTTAAATTACAATTATTGTTTTTAGACAAATAGAAACCCGTTTAAAACCTTTAACTATAACCACACGGAACCTAAGTATGAACATCAGTCTAATACCTTTCTTTTAGAAAAGAAATTTGTAACATTCCTGTTGAAAGTTTAAAGTATCATTCTCCTATGCAACTGAATCTAATCGCATCTTTCAGCGATGATTTTTGCAACAGAGCACGATTTTCTACATCTTTACAGAAAGATATTAAACCACAGTCTACTATATACAGTCGCGAAGTTTGAGGTGTTTTTTTTTGCAAATCTCGTGATAAAGCGCTCCAAGCGGTTAGCGACTAGAAACAATAGACTGTCCATGGTCGACTTTGGACTGTGTCGTATTTCTATCGAGTGCTAGCTCGTTGCGTGTTTCACATTGATGCTTGTGAAATGTTCGTTATTGGTTATAATGAAAATGTTAATGGCTAAAATATAATAATTGGAATAATAATATGGGACAAGGAGGAGACGTTTGTAGTGCTATAAACTGTAGCAACAGTAAGCAAAAGAGGCCAGAGTTATCCTTTGTCCGATTTCCGAAAGATTCAGTAAGGTTCCTGGGTTTCCACAAGAATGCTGTGCAGAAACAAAACTGTTAATTTGAAGTTCTTTGTGACTGTTAGAATACATTATAACCTTAAATTTCACAATGAAATGTTTCAGTCTAACCGAAAGGACATTAGATACCCGGTTAAAGTACTGTCACTTAGGCTGCTAAATTTCCAGATAAATAAATGTTAGGTCTACGTTTTTTTTCAGAGGATATATTTTTAATTGTAGCTATTAATTTTGTTATTATTTTTATGTGTCATTTTACTAAAGACGTAGAAAAATTAAGTTTGTTTTAATGAAATTTATTTATCACGTTTTATTTTCAATTCTGGTGGGATTATTATTGCTTAGGCCTACTTTTTTCTTAAAAGGATATGTTTTTAATTATAGCTGTTAATTTTGTTGTTATTTTTATTTGTTGAGACGTAGAAAAAGTCTGTTAAAATAAAATTTATTGATCACGTTTTATTTCCAATTCTGGTGTGATTATTATTGCTTAACCTCATCCCACTTTGTTAACTACGTAAGCCTACACTACAAGTACCGGTACACATAAGTTACTCCATTAATTCATATTTCCATTATTATTGTTGTAAAGAGAAATGCAAATTAATATTTATTGGTTTCATAGTTAATTATCGCTATAATCCTGAGTGAGTGAAGCTATTATAGTAAATTTCAGTTCGTTTTGCACAAACAAAAATTATATTAACTTACTTCTTGCAGGTATCTTCGAGTTTATGGTGGAATTTAATATGCTTCATTAAAATAATAAATTAACTTTATGCATTTAATATTTCAATAATGGAAGGAAGGTATTAATTTTTCCAAAAGAACACGACAACGAAAGTGTAACATATTTTGTCGGCTTCTAGGAGAGAGATCTGCTATGATAAGGCGATAGTAGCGATCCTAGTGGTGGGCAACTACCCATGTTTGCATTTTTACTACATATTGAGCTTCGCGACTGTATATAGTAGACTGTGATTAAATGTTCAGTGTTTGTCAGCCCTGGGACACGGTCACAATGCTAACAAATTACAAATTAAAATTTACACATAATATCAAGTAAAAGATTATAATTGCTTGTTAACTGTGTTTCACAATGCAATCTTATTAATTGAAGTTTAACGAACTTTACAAAATCAGCTAAAGAAATTTACAAATATGCATTATTGGTTAAACAATATCGCCAACGACAGTTTACAAAAATAGCTAAAGATGAGAGCTAAAGTCGCTGTATTTTTACCACAAATGATATACACGTTCATATTTTAACCTAAAATAGATTATTATAAGCTTGTTGAAACATATTTCACCAACAAAATACAAAGTATTGTTAAGAAAATTTAAAAAAGTATCTAGATTTTGCTATATTGGCGACAATGGAATTTCGTGTGATATGATTGGTCGAGTATACCAATGCGTTGATTGGCCTACGACTTAAATGACCAAAGTTAGCGCCAAATTCATTCGAATAAGTAAATAACGCATTTGGTCCACGTACAAATATGTAATTGATAGAATAGTTACCATGTATAGCCCCAGAAAATCAGCTTCATATTGTGTTGTTCCATCAGTATTTATTAATATTCCATCCATAACCTCACAAACATTAGGGAACCTAGCAACGGCATAAAAATCTTGTCCAACTGGAAGTACATTTGGTGATCAATAACTGCCTCGAATTTAATTCTTTTAACAACTATCCAATGGGCACTTTAGCACACTGAAATCTTAGAAATTTCTTGCTTAGGCCTATATACCAATGCACGAAACTGACAGCTAGAATGCAACCAATGCAAAGCAATACAGTTCTCGCTTTGAGGTTAGGACACCAATATTCCCTACTGGATGTTGCATGTGATGTCAAATATCTTGTAGGAGAGATTCCAGCGAAACGGGACTCATTCGAAACCATTTATTAAATTTATATAATGATACGAATATGTTATTAATTATTTACCAGACAATTTTACGTATATGTCTTCTTTGATTAGGCCTGAATTCAATATCTTTGTCCGAGTCACTAGAACTGCTAAGTAACATCACAACTGCTTCAGTTCAATTTTTAATGATATCCAGTTACTGAAAAATTAATTTCATAAATAGGGCCTATATCTCTGTTTTGTTTATTCACAATTTGTTGCAATATAAAACTGTACACATATCAGAGCTATTGTAGATAATGTCCTAGCTTTACAAGAAGTTTACACATTTGTAAAATTACTCCTCGATTGTGAAACAAAACACTTGTAAAGCGCAAAATTTCATTTCTAAAGACTTGATTTTCTTTGTAAAGTTCAACATTACAAAGAAAGATTGTCAAATAGAAGTTTAAAATTAATAAAGGTTGTAAACACTATTCGACCTGGTTGGCAGGTTGGTATAGCGCTGGCCTTCTATGCCCAAGGTTGCGGGTTCGATCCCGGGCCAGGTCGATGGCATTTAAGTGTGCTTAAATGCGACAGGCTCATGTCAGTAGATTTACTGGCATGTAAAAGAACTCCTGCGGGACAAAATTCCGGCACATCCGGCGACGCTAATATAACCTCTGCAGTTGCGAGCGTCGTTAAATAAAACATAACATTTTTTGTAAACACTGTGAAATGGGCCCCAGGCCTCGGTGGTGTGTTGCTTAACAGCTTGACACTGGATATGACGTTCGCTGGTTTATATCCAGTAGAGGACGATAGCCTTGAGATTAGAAAGCAAATGTAAAGAAAATGCCAGGAAATCTAATGGCGACTTCTACGACTTGTTTCGTTAAAATTCAGTCCCGCCACCAGAAATTTAAGCAAAAACGATGGGTTTACCAACGTACTTTCGAAACTATGATAAAAATGAAAATGTCAAAAATGTTTACTTACGCCCTTTTAAAAAAAATTATTCAATTAATATTCTACTTCTCTTCTCTTTGAATTGCGGTAACATCGCGTGAAAAGGGACTAAAAACTATCTTCTTGAAGGATGAATAAGATGTGGCTGAAATGGGTAACGGGTAAGCAGTGCTTCGTAATATGCCCCGTCGTGCAGCAGGAGAGAGAGAGAGACATACCCGCCAGCAGCCATGGATGCACCATAGTGCAATCTCTTATCCGCGGGTAATAGACACTAGTCCGAGAGTGCACTATGCTGATGACCGATGAGGTAGAGCATTTAAATATAAATGTCTAACATTGTGGTGGTTTGTGAATGGTTTTGAGATATCCGTACTCATAAAAGCGAACAGATGGCAAGATGGAAACATGTTTTTATGTAACAGTAGCGTTTGAGTCGCCAAATTATATAAAAATGGGGACAATATTTGAGCGAATCTAGTACATTTCGGGTCAAATATTGCTACATTGAGCCTGCTCCGAGTCAAAGGCTTTGATTTATATGATGAGATATTCGCTTCGCTTTCCTAATTAAATATTATATATATATATATATATATATATATATATATATATGCTCAGGAGGAACCGGAAATTTAGCCTCTTGTGAACCTCGCTTCATTTTTTAAAACATTTTAGCCTGCTTAACAATTCTTTGGTCGGCGGGAAAAGGCACATAAGTAAAAAAAAATGAATTTTGTGCGAGATCGTGAGTATTTGCTTGTTTTCCGCAAAGAACCAATACGCGGTAAGTGTGAAATACCACATTCAGTATTCCCAACGTAACACACATAACAATTTCCCTCTTCTTACCGCTTAAGCGCGACATTCATTTTAATGATTTAGGCTTTTAACATATTATTTTTAGAGACGTTTAACATAGTAATAATTATAAATTGGAAACTTACCACTGCAATTTCACCTAAATTGCAATGTTAATTATTGTTTTTAAATATTTGCAAAAATTAAGTAAAGTCTACTACTCCACGAAACTTATTGCATTCCTGATACAAGTAACATTAAGGAAGCCGTGAAAAAATCAACAAGATTCCAGATGCGGATGTTATTACTGCAATATGTTATATAAATAATATTGTTAAAATATTAAAATGAAAAATAAATCATTACATAACCTTACCGTTTGTTTTAAGTTCGCATTTATAGACTGGGGGGGGGGGGGGAAGACAGACGTATATCACGGCCTGCTGGAGTATAGTAAACACAGAAAACATTTCATAGCAACAATGTTGAAGAAAGATATTTAGGTTTTCCGAAGTTGCCGTCATTAAACAGAAACCAACATGGAGATTTCATTGCAACTAATTAGAAATTCGTCTTTCAGATACCTATGTAATAAACGATCTTCGAAAAAAATAATGTACGATACACGAGCGGTATGTTTGTTTTCATGTTCTCGGAAATTAAAAAAGCTCAACTACGTTTCGCTTTTTCAATCTTTTCCTCGACCATGAAAACGTCAACATATCGCTCTTGTAACGTATATTACTATTTCAGTAGAGACTTTTTTTAATTTACTCTTAAGCCTAACTAAATAAAAGTATAATAATGAAATTCATGTATGTTGGTCAAAGTAAGACCCTTTTCAATTTAACATACAAAAAATTTTATTATTTCAAACTTAGAAAAATATACTGGACTTATGTGATTAGGTACAACAGAAAAATCGACTTTTTTTTACTTATGTGCCTTTTCCCGCCGACCAAAGAATTATGTCCCCCACTGTACGTAACGCCATAAAAAGTTCAGTAACCTAACGCGTCACAGAGGGATATTGGTGGCTCTTCTTTCCGCTCTATTCTTGCTTCCGACTTATTTGCACCGTGACTGAATGCACTGCTGCCACGTCTTCCTGTCACACACTTTGTTATCGATCTTCAATTAAATTAGCTACAGAAAAACCGTCAATGTTACGTAACAAACCAATAAATGATATATTTGTTTTTACTTTGTTCTACAAAATCCTCCAATATCCCCTCCCCAACGTATCCCGTTTTCCTGGAATACGCATTCCAAAATTGAACTAAAATGTTTACTTTTCTCGAAACCCGCTCACGAACATCATAATGGTATTAGACTTCTATGTCAAGCTCACTGCCTTTACTCAGCTCTAAAAGGACTGTAATTTAGTCTCCTTTCACCCACCATGCATCGTACTTCAGTTATAAACCATTGTGTCTGATTTACCTCGCACTAATGTATTATAAAACTTAAAGAAAGAAACATTTTTGGAAAAATACGGAGATTTAATTTATGTTTTCACATACATCTTAAGCGACAATCCGACTCTGCCGTGAATGTACTACAAGCTTTACTACCCTCACGAAGGAAGGCATGCTAAATGTCTTATGGCCGTCTAAAATACCACCGAAAAAATAGCAGTTCTAGATAACTGTGGAGATGATTCAGAATTGCTAAACTGTACGTTCCATCGGACAGTATATTAAACCATGTACAGGGACATCATTTTATTTTTACTAACATTTCTAATATCAACCTGGCTATACCTTGTTGAGAAACGTAAACACAGTTTGCTACCCCCTTCCACGACTGGAGTTCGATGATACTGGCTTAATATACAAACAAATCACTTCACTAGGTGTAGGAGGGAAGAAACGAAGTTCATCCATTCATGTAAACTAGCAAATATCACGCTTTTGAGTTCGATAATTTCCATTAAGTATTTGTTTAATCAAAATGCAGTATAGTATTAACAATGAGTGTTTTTACTCACGAACTGAGCTGTCAATGTGGACGTAATCATTACGAGTATGCAGTGTACAATATATTATACTGCCTACAGCACATTAGCGTACAATATAGAGATTGAAGTTAAATTGAAAAATAATCATAATACGGATATTTAAACACATTTTTTTTAATTGTAGCCCTTCATTTCGATACAGGCTTCAGTTCTAATGGTTCTAAGGGACATCATTTTATTTTTACTTCAATTTTTATTGTACCTGAGATTTGAATGTACTTCACTCCCAACCCTTCTACTAATGAAGTTCAACCGTCCTCCACACAGATCCAAGACAGCATATTCAGTCATAGTAGCCTTACGGTCATAGTAAACAGTACGTTCCAAAAATATGTTCACCTTTTCCAGTGAGGAAAGAGCTTTCAATATTGCATCATTTTCCATTTGCCTACGTCGCATCCCGGTTTCCCCCACCTGCTTCTATTCGCCTCTCTGTAAATGCTAGCGGCTGGGCTGTCTTAGCTCTTTTCTGAGAACATTAATTTCCGTTAGGAATTGGACGTCTACGTAATATTATACCCATACAATTGTTTAAAATAACTTAAATAGAAGGGCTTCGTTAAGTAATTAACTGTCACGTGATTTCCTCCCTTTCTACGACGCTGCGACGTAACCACTTGGATGGACAGCAGATGACATGTCTGAGTAATTTTATATTTTCGGATCGGGCAGAAGCGAAGATTGAATTTACAGTACGTAAGGTCTCTTTTCTAGAGTAGGTACAGAATTATTTCAACATGAGTTACTGATGCGAAGTAAGAACCTGGTAATTGGAATTACGTACAATGGTCTATAGTACGATAATATGCACATTAGAACTTACGCCTGTATCGAAATGAATGGCCACCATTAAAAAAAATGTGTATAAATATCCATATTATGATTATTTTTCAATTTAACTTCATTCTCTATATTGTACGCTAATGTGCTGTAGACAGTATAATATACACTGCATAACGAATACGTCCGCATGGACAGCTCAGTTCGTGAGTAAAAAAACTCAGTGTTAATACTGTATTGTATTTTGATTAAACAAAAACCTAATGAAAATTATCAGACTCAAAATCGCGATATTTCCTAGTTTACATAAATGGATGAACGACTTTTCTTCCCTCCTATACCTAATAAAGTGATTTGTTTGTATTTTACGCCAGTATCATCGATCTCCAGTCGTGGAAGGGGGTAGCAAACGGTGTTTCCGGTTCTTAATCGTTGATCCAAAGGTATAGCCAGGTTAATATTGGAAATGTTAGTAAAAACAAAATGATGTCCCTGTATTTGACCAATGGTTTTAAATTGTGAACAGATGAACATCTTACTCTGCGATCAATGGGTGTATCGGAAGAAAATCGCTGCTATACGTCTGTTGAGATCAGTTCGTAGTTAAATTACTTCTCTTTCAACTTTCATGTATGATGCGCACGTCACCCTCGATTAGCTCACGATTTCCGCTCTCCTGTATAGGGATATCTTATGCGAAGTTTTACCGTTAGATGGCAGGAGTGTTCCATGCGACACAACATGTTATAGGGCTATATTATGTCATATGCTACAGTTGATTATGTTCTCCGACCTGTTGGTTTTCTGTGCGTGTCAAAATTATATTTATAATTATTTTGTATAACCTAGTATAGCTTAATATAATTCAGTAATTTCTTGCCTCATAATGTAATTTCATTTACAAAAAATAATAGCGTAAACTAGTATAATACTGAGCGATTCCCCATATGAGATGGATGGGAAAATCTGCAGTATGCAGAATATAGATGCGAGTAAATTGAATATTCATGAACCTAAACAAGAACTTTGAGAACGAGGTGCAGGAATGAAATAAATAAATAAAAAAATAGAAACTTTGTCGAAGGTGGAAATTACCTCTTTAATCATTAGTATTGTAAGTACTGTACGCTAAAAACAGGATATGCAGCCACCAATGTTTTTATAGGGAAGGGACTATCAATATTGAATTCTTCGTACTTTTTCTCTAGTTGCAGAAAGATCAAATGCAATGTTTGATAAGATGATATAATATGATCGCAGTAGTATCACTATTATTCCTGTGTTTTGTAGGTTAAGGACATACACTTTTGAATAATATGTAGGATAATTTTCAAAATTTGAAGTAAAAACATTGTTTTAATAAACTCTACAGGACATTAAAAACATTATTCACGAAATGGAGTTCACTATGGACCGTCCTGGATAATAAACATCCCAGTTAATCGGGAGTTTACTGCAGGCGTAAACTTCGCAGACTACTAGAAATACTGAATATAATCTAAGCTAACATAGCTTGCTGTGGAGGTTGCATATGTTTTTATTAATTGTCCTTTTCCCACTTCCAAATTCAAACTGTAGCCAGAAATTCCTTACTTGAAGTTATATTTTTGTTTAATAGCTAGCACTTTCGAGGCGTAATTTAATTAGTTAAATTTTTATGGTCTAAAGCATATATTCAGAATATCTCGGTAACTGGATAAAGACAAAATACTTTCCCTGGTTTTTACATATAGGAACACAACAAAAATTTGGCATTTTGAGTTCTTTTAAGAGTATTTAATGTACTAATACACCACATAAATCCTCAATGTTTATATGCCGGAAAACAAATGCACACGCAAAGCGCATCCCTCAAAGTACACGCGCGCTATCTGTTGGTGCTAGTTCAGGATATCCCTATTAACACATGTTCTCCGGGATTTAGAAGTTATAATAGAACTTCCGTGCTTAATGCTATATTTTCTTCTCTATGCTGCTATTATTATTATTATTATTATTATTATTATTATTATTATTATTATTATTATTATTATTATTATTATTACAAAGGACATTCCCTACTAAATTCGCATCTCTCGCATTTCATCTTTCGTAGGTTGGCAGGTCTGATGTTACATGTGCTGTGTGATTGTTAAGAAGGACGCAATACGTTTAGTTTAGTACTTTTAGTCCTACTGCTGAACAATTGGTCACACAATAACTGATTCGCTACTGAGACGTAAGTACAGATGTCTCCCCCCTTCTTTTCCATGTGCTGTATATGCTAAAGAGCAACCAAAAGTTAGAACTCAAGTCCTAACGCACAACCTGTACATCCAATGTGTGCAATTTGCTTGAAGGAACGAAAGACAATTGAGAGGTTGAGTGCAAGAAAGGCACTTCTCTCAAATGCAAGTTTTGAGAAAATTGACGTTGAAAATTCAAACCGTAATATACTTGGTGTTCAGTTCAAAGTGTGTCATGGCTCGCTGTATGCCGTCATATATCTAGTCGATGAGCCTAGAGAATTCAATCTTCCTACACTTCCGCAGAAGTGTATTACCTATGTCAGAGAAGATGCACAGCAAGTACGGCGTTCATTCTGAAGAGTACTTACTGATATGTACGGTAACGCCGGTTGTGGCAGGAATGTGAACTGTTTGGAAACATATACTGAGGTGGGTTTTTTCCTTACTGTCGGGGTATGGGGAGAGGGTTAAGACGATTTCTTACGTATTTGCTGACATTAACTTCGACGGTCAACATGAACACGGAGCATTTGATTTGTATCTGTTCCTACGACTTCAAGTCATACCGTACACGTTTTGAAGTTCAGATTGAACCCCTTGATTAATAGGAAACTTCTCTGACATAAAAACTGAAACTCGCTTCAAATCGCTGACTCACAACAGTGACGTCATGACACACTTTGAAATGAACATCCAGTAGTGTAGGTGTGAATAGCTATAGCGAAATGACAGGTCTGTTTGGAAGGATGGAATAGCCCACGAGGATACTTGGAGATGTAAATACAGGGACATCATTTTATTTTTACTAACATCTTTAATATTAACCTGTCTATACCTTTAGAGAACCGAAAACACCGCTTGCTCCCCCCTACAAGACTGGAGTTCGATGATACTGGCGTAAAACACAAATCACTCTACTAGGTATAGGAAGGAAGAAAAGTAGTTCATCCATTTACGTAAACTAGGAAATATCGCGATTTTGAGTTTGATAATTTTCATTAGGTTTTTCTTTAATCAAAGTACAGTACTGTATTAAGAATAAGTGTTTTTACTCACGAAGTGAGTTATCCATGCGAACGTATTCATTATGCAGTGTATATTATACTGTTTACAGCACATTAGCGTACAATATAGAGAAAGAAGTTAAATTGAAAAATAATCATAATATGAATATTTAAACACAATTTTGAAAATGGTGGCCGTTCATTTCGATACAGGCTTCAGTTCTTTTGTGCATATTATCGCACTAGAGACTAATGCATCTAATTCCAATTGCCAGTTTCGTCCTTCGTACTAGTAACTCATGTTGAAATAATTCTGTACCTACTCTACGTAATGCAAATTCAATCTTCACTTCTGCCCGACCCGAAAATATAAAATTACTCAGACATGCTATCTACTGTCCGTCCAAGTGGTTATGCCGCAGGATTGTAGAAAGTGAGGAAATCACGTGACAGTTAATTGCTTAACGAGGCCCTTTTATTTAAATTAAATTAAACAGCTGTATAATATTACGTAAACTTCCAATTCCTAAGAGAAATTAATGTTTTCAGAAAAGAGCTAAGACAGCCCAGCTATTACAGAGGGGCGAGCAGAAGCAGGTGGGGGAAATCGGGATGCGACGTAGGCAAACGGACAGTATCTGTGCGAAAATATGATTCAATATTGAAAGCTCTTTCGTCACTGGAAAACGCGAGCATATTTCTGGAACGTACTATACTCAGTAACTCAGTACTGCTTACTATCTGCGGTCTTGGTTCTGTGTGGAGTTGGAACTTCCTTAGTAGAAGGGGTGGGAGTGAAGTACATTAAAAAATTCAGGTACAATAAAAATTGAATTAAAAATAAAATGATGTCCCTGTATAAGACGTATTTTTCTGTTCATGAGCGTGTCCCATTTTAATCACTAACGCCTCCCAGCTAAATTCCCTTCCGTAGAAAGCCATGTTAAGGACTTTATCGCCTTTAAATTCCAATGACAGCAGATGCGTTTGAATCCGCGATCCCTGGATACTACAGCCGGCATGATAACCGTATGACCACCGGGGACTATTTCTGATGAAATGAAATTCCACCGTGTATCCGTCCAGTGTATGCGGAAAGCGCCTGGATATTAGTTTAGGCTAAAAGCCCGGCGGTGTATGAAAAAAAAATTCTCTATAGCTGCAAATATGAGGTTCCTTTAAATCCAAAAATATTTGATGTTCTTTTTAAACTCGTAATTAGGGATTGATTGAACGACATGCAGATGATGGATGGTCGTCGTCGATGCGAGCAAGAGCCCTGCGGCTTCGGCACGACTTTGGTACCACTGCCCCTGTTTAATGTGAATTACTGTCAATTCTCCAAACCCGTGCTGAATAACGAATCAGTTGGCTTTCTGTGGCAGGGGGTGGATAGCTTAGAGTGAGAGGGGGCGATGAGGAAAATCCCAGTGCATTATGACAGGTGACACTGCACAGCGGTGCTGAGGTGCGCAAGTAGAGCGCAGAGGGAAGTAGAAAATCATAAAACGAGGAGTGACGATTAATAAGCCATAATGGCCAACACTTCTCGCACTGCAAGCAACTAACACGTCTAGACCAGACGTCCATACTGAGAAACATAATAGGTTATAAATTTCATTTCTGTCGTAATGTTATTAAAGGCTGGTTCACAATAAACCGGCAACGGGAACGGAAACGAGAACGAGAACAGAAATAATGTTAAAGAAAATCTATTTAAAATAAGGATTCACAATAGTTAATTGTCAATAGTCACATTTAAATATATTTATTTGAACAATATTTCCGTTCTCGTTCTCGTTGTCGTTTTCGTTCCCGGTTTACTGTGAACCAGCCTTAAAGTTTCGATACTCGTGGTAAACGTAAAGGTTATGTAAAGTTCTTGGGCTTCATGTACGCCTCGGTCCTGTGTTCGAATCTGATCATTGCATGAATATTCGTCGTTTTAACTTGTTCTCTTACAAGCGAACATTCTCATGCGGGCAGATAAAAAAGTTAATATTTTTCTTCCACCATGTTAATAATGTCAAAACAAGTGATTTCACAAATTTTGGCCACTGGAGCGCAATTACGATGCCCGTAAAAATAAGCTTTCCTGGGGTCGTTTACTCACTTACTTATGGCTTTTAAAGAACCCGGAGGTTCATTGCCCTCACATAAACCCTCGTACTATCACTGTTTGACTATTGCGACGTAATACTTACAGACTTGACAACTGACCTTTCGAACAAGCTGCAGTGTGTGCACAATATGAGTGTCAGATTCATCAGCAATGCTCACAAATTTGACCAAATTACACCCTCGTTCAAATCTTTATCCTGGCTGCAACTTAGTAACCGTAGAACACTTCATTCGCTGTCTCTTCTGTTTCCAGTTCTCCACACTTCTACTCCAAATTATCTTCGTTCCCGGTTTAACTACTTATCCTCCAATCATAATCTAAACACCAGGTCACAGGAGAGACAAATCCTAGCAATTCCTGCCCACAGAACATCCCACTATTCATCCTTTTTTACTATCTCGGTCCCCCGTGAATGGAATTCTCTACCTCGGAGGATTAGGGGCTGCCAGACCATAACCACTTTCAAGAAAAGGCTAAACGATTTCTTACGGGCGCAGTCAAATTGAAGTTATAATTGTGATCGAGTTTAATAATTTAATTTAATTTAGGTATTATTATTATTATTATTATTATTATTATTATTATTATTATTATTATTATTTTATTGGCGTTGTGAAGATGAAAAGAATTGCCATTGTATTATATTAATTATGTATTATATTGTCTTGTATTGCAGTATTGTATTGCTTTGAATTGTATTAATTATGTTATATTCATAGCATTGTAGTAATTTTCTATCATATTGGTTGAGTGGAAGAGAAGGCCGAATTGCCTTAACTCTGCCAGTTAAAATAAACCATTATTATTATTAATATTATTATTATTATTATTATTATTATTATTATTATTATTATTATAAGCCCGCCATGGTCCCTATCTTACCATCATATTCCACTTCCCTCAAATCCATTTTAATATTATCTTCCCATCTACGTCTCCTCCTCCCCACAGGTCTTATTCCCTCCGGCCTCCCAACTAACACTCTATATATGCATTTCTGGATTCGCCCATACGTGCTAGATGCCCTGCCCATCTCAAACGTCTGGATTTAATGTTCCTAATTTTGTCAGGTGAAGAAAACGATGCGTGCAGTTCTGCGTTGTGTAACTTTCTCCGTTCTTAGTCCCAAATATTTTCCTAAGCACCTTATTCTCAAATACCCTTAATGTCTGTTCCTCTCTCAAAGTGATAGTTCAAGTTTCACAACCATACAGAACAACTGGTAATATAACTGTTTTATAAATTCTAACTTTCAGATTTTTTGACAGCAGACTAGATGACAAAAGCTTCTCAACCGAATAATAATAGGTATTTCCCATATTTAATCTCCCTTTAATTTCCTCCGGAGTGTCATTTATATTTGTTACTGTTGCTCCAAGATATTTGAATTTTTCCACCTTTCCGAAGGATAAATCCCCAATTTTTATATTTACATTTCCTACAATATTCTGGTCGAGAGACGTAATCATATACTTAGTCTTTTCGGAATTTAATTAGAAACCTAAAGCTTTACTTGTTCTTAGTAGAATTTTCGCGTTTTCCCTAATCGTTTGTGAATTTTCTCCTAACATATTCACGTCTTCCGCATAGACAAGAAGCTGATGTAATCCGTTCAATTCCAAATCCTCTCGTACATCTTTGTTTTGCTTATTTGTTGATGTTAAGGGCTGCGTCACTACTGTTCATTCGGTAGTCCAGGCTCATACAACAGTTTCGGTACGAACTTCTTACCTCTGCTTATGATATATGTGTATTTGTATGTAACCAGGTAACACCTGATCTAATACTGGTTAACCCCAACCTAAATTCCATTGCTTAGGTCTACTTCGAACTCGCGAAATTCAGAAGCAACTGCTAGCATGTCGCCCGCTATATCACAAAGGACAAAATAATTGATAGTAAAATCTGCCAGGTGTAAAAGTAATTTACGTGTAAACTGAACGTCAAGTGAATAGAACACTGACTTTCCATGCTAAAGAACCATAGCTTAATACAGGAAAGTTTAAACTAATTTGGTAGCTAAAAAATACGGTGGTTAGATAAATTCTACCGATGATGATGATGATGATGATAATGATGATGATGATGGTAATAATAATAATAATAATAATAATAATGATAATAATAATTTATTTCTAGAACAAATATTCATATATTTTTATACTAGCAGTACCCGTGCGCTCCGCTGCACCCGTTAGAAATAAATATAAAGTAATTGCGTAATTAAAATAGGACATTTGATCCAGGGAAGATTCGTGTTTGATAGAAGGATAAATCGTTTATTATGTTACTTAATTTAAATTGTATTAAAAAATTAAAATGTGATCATTTTGGTGCAGAGACCATTCATTTGATCATAAAAATTATTTTAGGAAATACAGGAAACGAATGTAGAGAATAGCCTATCAACTTTTCTGTGCATAAGAAGCTATTTTAATCTTACCTGTTCTCGATTCACTCAGAAGTTACTGTAATAACATTATAGCATTATGTCCATGTAGAGAAACTACACTTTCCAATGGTGAATTAATAATTAATTATACAAATCGGTTAATTTAGTTACCGATATTACTTCATACAAACACAGAAACATTCTCTGTAGGCTATGTTTCATAGCTTTCGATTGTTGTTGTCCAAGGCCCCTTATAGAAGAAGTCATTTGTTTTTTTATTTCATTACACCGCCTTAGATGGCGTTGTTATTGTAATTTTGAAACTCATTTATCTCATTAAATATCAGTCCTATCAAAAAGTTGCATAGAATAGAACTTATCGGAAATTATTTTTAAAGAAACTTTTGTTATGTAATATTTTTAATGAATATTAATAATAAGGGAGATATTTCGACTTATTTAATTCAAGCCCCCTTATAACTCCCCTTTTAAATAAAATATTTTGAATGCAATATAGCCTAAATTCTAAGTTACAATAAACTTAATTTATATTCCAATTTTCATATAAATCGGTTCAGCCATTATCGCGTGAAAAGGTAACAAACATCCAGCCAGCCAGCCAGACAGACAGACAAATAAAAATTTCAAAAAAGCGATTTTCGATTTCAGGGCGGTTAATTATATACATATGTTAGGACCAATTATTTTTGGAAAATCGAAAATTACCAGAAATATTTCGGCTACAGATTTATTATTAGTATAGATAATAATCATTCTAGCATTCCCGGAAAGAATAAGTCACATCATACTCGTGTCCAGGGGCATTCCACAAACTCATGTTTCCACTGTGAAAACTATATTCAGTGTGCACATTGTAACATTTCAGCCGTTGCAAATGTTAATAGTAAATTACAGCAACAAACCAATTTTCTAGGAAACAAACTCAGTGGTACTAATGCAGTAAGCGCACCATGGATCAAAGGACGAACATCATTTCTGTTAATTACAAATTTATTACATAAATGTTCAATAATATGTACACAAACACACGCATATGAAAATGCCAATCACCATGCGAGAATGATAAAAATTAATTAAAACCTTTAACATAAGTCATCAAATGAAATTTTAATTTTTTACACACTTTGCCCTCACTTATACAGTTTCTGTCAGTCTTATTCATACAGGTGAAAATATCACGTTTATTTATAAATCCGTTTGGTATCAAGTAGCGCAAACATGTTTTTTTTTCGATTTTTATTGAACTATTACTGCAGCGCCATGGCAGTAATAGTTTGAAGTAATGTAAATTATTTCTACATAATAGTTTGAGTATTGGTTTCGTAGTTCTTTATGTGTTACCCACTGAGTTTGGATGAAATTTTCTTTGTCTTCGATTTTACAGGAATTTGTATTTTTCGAATGGGGTTAAGTACCGGTACGATGTGGGTCGCAAACAAAGGTCTCGCCCAAAAGTACGTGGCTCCTTCAAAAAGTTTTGGAATCACTAATTTAGTCTCTATGGGCCGTATTCATAGACATTCTTAGCGCGGGCTTCCGGTGGATGATCAGTGAACTAACGTTTTTCGTATTCATAAACCAGTGTTAGCGATATGACTTGATATGAATCCTGTACAAGTAACCAGTCGATAGCCGGGGCTAGTTTAGCACGCTCGTAGCGCGAGCTAGCGAAATATCTATTAATAGCACCCTTTATGTCTTTAGATAATAGCCTAGCTAAAGGAAAATTGTAAACAGCAAAACTGGTCGCACATGATGAATTGAATTGTTGCTAGATTGTTTGAGTTATTTTACGACGCTGTATCAACATCTAGGTTATTTAGCGTCTGAATGATATGAAGATGATAATGCCGGTGAAATGAGTCCGGGGTCCAGCACCGAAAGTTACCCAGCATTAGCTCGTATTGGGCAGCATTAGCTCGTATTAGGTTGAGGGAAAAAACCGGAAAATACCTCAACCAGGTAACTTGCCCCGACCGGCATTCGAACCCGGGCCACCTGGTTTCGCAGCCAGACGTGCTGACCGTTACTCCACAGGTGTGGACGAATTGTTGCTAGATGCGGTAGAGTTTATTATTAGAAAGTATGTAACTAAACCCCATAGTGCTTAATTGTCTATTAATATAACATAATGAGTCTCTTTAGACATAATTCACTACACTCTTAGTGCTACAGCCTGTCACAGGTCTTGAACAACCCTATTGTCGAGTCTGCTTACTTTACATCAGCGGTGACCAAAACTCGAACTGCAGTGATTACATGCGACAGACGGCACATGAAGTAAGGAGACGGAGAAAAGGTACCTGGCATGAAAACTACAACCAATGGTGGTTCCTGTACTAACATCTTGATCAATCCCGCGGATAAAAATCTCAAGCTTTGCTGTATCAGTAATGTCACTGCTGTCATCAAGAGCCAGTGAATAATATACGATTTTTCTTGCTTTCTTTTTTAACTTGCTCTTGAATATAATCAGGAACTTTCTGAATTATTCTTCTTGGTGGAGAAACTCGCAGTTTTTCAAAATTAAAAACTTCTTGCGGCCGGGTAGCTCAGTTTGTAGAGCAGCTGGCGACGGATTGGAAGGTCCGGGGTTCGATCCCAGGTGGTGACAGGCTATTTCTCGTTGCCAAACTTTCAGAACGGCCTCCAATAAAATTGAGTGCCGGGTCTTTCCCGGGGGTAAAAGGCGGTCAGAGCGTGGTGCAGACCACACCACCTCATTCTAGTGTCAAAGCCATGGAAAGGATGGGGCTCTACCTCCATGCCCCCCCAAGTGCCTTAATGGCATGTGACGGGGACACCTTCACCTTTTACCTTTTTATGGACAAGTTATTTAAGCTATTTTAATCATTACTCTTTTGAGAATTTCTACTCTATTAAAAGGTTTTAGAGGACGAGATATTTCAAACCCTATTAGGTAGCTGACTTCCTTACATTTATTTATGTCTTTCTCTACCTGGCTATGATTTAAAACTTGTGTCAATTCCTGGCGTTTAACAGATTGTTGACACATAATATTAAATCAGTTTTTCTACAATATTATTAAATGAATAACTAATAAATAGTTACCGTCATCTAAAGATTAAGAAGACTAAAATCGACATAAAACCTAATAATTTTATCCTTCTAGGAAGAGGATCTAAAAATATCAATATTCATGCAAGTACAGAAGAATATAGAAACATACTTAGCGATCAATAATAATAGTAATAATAATACATTATTCAGCGTGGCAATTAATGTTTCTATATACTCCTAATTGAACCGTTGAGCAAAGTAAATATATTACATTTTGTCCGACAGAACAACAAAAGAGTTCTCATTCTTTACAAAACCATCTCTTACTGCTTGTAGAGACAGAGTTTGTAGAGCGACATGATACCGTCACTGCTTACCTTCAATACGTGAATGAAAAAAACACCAATGTACAGGAAACTCCTCGTACCCGTTTGAATGTCTGTGATTACACGATGTAATCACGACACCCGCTTTGGTCACCACTGCTTTACATCATAAGGATGAAACCTAAACATTTTGCAATTTTAAGTTTATTTTTCGTGTTTTCGTTAAAACCCAACATTCACAACCATAAGTGACAATAGGTCTCAAAAGATTTTGATATATTCTGATCTTTATCTGGAAACTAAGATATCAGAAACCAAGTTGATTTCAAGTTCAAAATATCACCTATTAGACAAAATTCAACTAATTACCAAGTGTAACCATACGAAACCGGTATTCACTGGAAGGCCCGTAACACACTTGCAGAGTTTTCACTAGCGAGAAATGTGTTGCGAGAAAGAGGCGAAGAGCCTTCCTCCACATACTTGGCGAGTTCTCGCTATCACAGATCACACCTCGCTATGATCATCTATGCACTGCCTTCATGCAGAAAGCATTTTTCTGATTATAGTAATGACTCGTTGGGGGAAATATTATAGGTTATGTATTTACGTAAATTGTCGTACTTAAATATATAACCTGTAAGTATATTGTCGTAATTTACATATTACGTACGAGCGCTATGTTGAATCTGAGTATTCAAATGATGAGGAAATGGAGTTACATGAACATATTTTGTTAATGGAAAGAAAAAGTAGGCCTAAAATTAAAGCCAGAAATATCTGAAAATCACATTGTATCTTACGAAAATAATGGTGAGTTTTGGACACTGGTTTCGATTTGAATGATGATACGTTTAGGCGTTATTTCAGGTTGAATGGACCACAGTTTTTTGCCATTCATGATATGATAGAGGATTCTTTGTTATGTTCTGATCAAAATTATGTAAACTGTTAAGAAATGTAGATATATTATTTCAAATGTTTAATTAATACTATTACATCTCATCAAAATGAAATATAGCCCTATTTATTTTCAGATAATCTGATATTTGTCTCCAGATTTCTTCTTTAAGTTTCGTGTTTTTATAGTTTTCATCCCGTGTATCATATAAACAGACCTACGGGTGACATCGTACAAGTTCGATAAGTTTCTGACTGCAATTATCAGCCACCTTTATTCATTTTCAAATAAAACAATACAATTCATTGCCACCTGTGATATCTTTTTCTACATTCAATCGTCATAAAGAGTATAAATGTCAAACATCTTTGATAGATGTGTCAAGAAAATTCGCTGAGCTACCGATTCCAGTGAGAAACTCGCGCGAGGTTTTTGCCTTGAGCGAGAATCTCTTCCAGTGTGTGGACGTCCATTTGAATCCATGTTATCATTTTTTTTTCTCGCAACACATTTCTCGCTGGCGAAAATTCTCCAAGTGTGTTACGGGCCTAAGAAATAATGTTACAGTGTCAGGTTACGACGATACAGGACAAACTAGGCAAGATTCACACATGTCCAAATCAAATTGACGAAACATTAATTCCAATTCCACTGCCAGAAATCGAACCGCGATCCGCTATATTTGCAATTAGCAATTCTTTAGCTACACCTACGACAAAACACCAGGGGCAGCCTAGAAAATTCTGAGTTCCATCTCCGTATAAGGTGCGGAAGATTCGGAATGAACATGTACAGTAGCGTGCAAATTAATCCGAACAACGTAATTACTTATGCAAAAACACTCAAACGGGATAAAAAAAAGGATCTATGACATATCTCAGTAATCTATGTGGCCTCCCTTGTTCCTAATAACAGCTCTAAGACTATTTTCATGGATTCCACTAATTTTCCACAAATATTCTTCATTTCTTCATCGTGAAACCATACACCAATGAGGGCAGAAATCATCTTCTCCTTTGTAGAACAATCCATTTTTTGCATTCTTCTTTTGCAAATTGACCACAAGTTCTCAATGGGGTTGATGTCGGGTGAGTTTCCTGGCCAGGGGAGTACCTGAATATTCTTCTTGTTGAAGAATTATGTAGATTTTCGAGACGTATGGCATGGTGCCAGGTCTTGTTGGAACACACCTCTGCCATCCGGAAATGATTTTTTCAGCTGGAGTACGATTCTGGTTTCCAATAAGTGAATATATTTGTCAGAATTCATCATTCCCTTGATAGGTATTAATGCTCCAGGCCCTTCATGTGTAAAACTACCCCAAACCATTACTTTAAGGGGGGTATTTGGGTGCTTGTTGGAGATGAGCTGCTGTTACTTTTTCGGATCCTTTCCGTACGTAAGAAACACGGTGGCCGTGGACCTCGAAATGAGACTCATCGGAAAAATGTACATATATTCTTCCAGTCATTCACTGTCCAGTGTTGATGTAATTTTGCCCACATTAAGCGTTTTTTCACATAACAGGGGTTAGCAGTTGCTTCTTAATAGGCTTACGAGCCCTTCGCCCAGCTTCCAAAAGCCTACGCCGCACTGTTGTGACGTGAATATTCGCCCCAGTGGTAGCCATTAACTCGCGGGTTAAGTCGACAGCAGTTAGTCTAGGATTTAATTTACTTTTCCTGACAATTAAACGATCATCTGCAGGTGAAGTCTTTCCTTTCCGGCCACAGTTTCCTTTTTTCTGGGGTGTGATGGATCTAGTCTCCCTGTATCGTTTTATGATCGAATTAACAGTAACCAAACCGATGTGACATTCTGCAGCAATTTGCCTCTGTGTCATAGAAGAATGCTCTGTTAATGGTATAATTTTAGACCGTTTTCGTGGAGTTGTATCCATTTGTGAAGACGACAGAATGTACACAGGATTGCAGTATTAAGTCTTCAACAAAACTGAAATGCTTATAAGTACAAAACGACAGGCAAAATGTCACATATTATAAAAAAATAATAACGACAGACCTTCAACAATGGAATTACACGTACTACAGATGTCAATTAAAGCGGTATGAGCAGCTGTGAGGCCAACAATGACAGAAAATGTGAAAATATGTCGTGTTCGGATTAATTTGCACGCTACTGTATTGTTTCAGACTGGGGGCTACGAGTTATGCCGGCCAGAACACGGAAGTCCTTCCATATGCGCCCGATCGCACTGCATTTTACTATTTATCCAAAACAAATTATCTGTGTGCTTTACACCATTCATCAGTTCTGTTATGAAGTGTGCGTTAAATAGAAGCGGTCGAACATAAATGCATGATAGCAAGGCGAGGTAAATGATGATCCACAATACCCATCTCCCAAGTCACGGTATAGATCAACTGGTCACAAGCCGCAAAGTCTGCCGTCAGACATTAGCGAGGTCAACAATGCAGGAATTACACAATACAAAGCGGAGCTAAACTACAGAGGATCACAAATCTGCGGACTCTACCTTAGTGATGACTGATGAGATGAGCCTATTTAAATGTGTATGTGTATGTTTCGGTGCGCATACATATATGTACAGTATACAGGGTGATTCACGAGGAAATGTCATAAATTTAGAATGTGAATTCTGAAGTCATTCTGAGTCAAGTTTATATGAATATAGGCCCGTTTTCGAACGGTTACGGAGATACTGTTCTTCAACAAGGAGATCAACCGTGATTGGAATGTGCTTACTATTGCGCCATCTATTGGAGCGAAGTAGATAGACAATATTATCATTATAACGTCAGTTTAAAAACTATGCGCTCTCCTGCATATATATGGAGAGATTAAAAGACCAGGGGATTAACAGTGATCTAATTTTGTAACTTGGGTAGTATAAACATGTGTGTGTCAATGTTATTGTTTGTGCTGTGAGAGTGAGCCAATAGAGATAAGAGTACCCACATGTGTGACCTTATGACATCAACATTTATTCACAGCATCACCCCCTGCGTTTCATACCGGAAAGACTTTCTCGTGGTTGGAGCACAGTATGGCTCTATGCTTTCACAAAATCTTCTGGGATTCCATTGTACTAATTCGCATTTAGAGACAGATAACGGACAAATTTATTTATTTATTTATTTATTTATTTATTTATTTATTTATTTTGCTAATAATTGTAACATAAAACATAATATATATAGAAAAACTTTAGCTCGCCCCTGAAAGAATAGAACTCGTGCTCAGGGGCGGATTCCTGAATTGAAATTAATAATTATACAATAAAATTTGTCTTATGTCTACCATTCAATTATAGTATATAAATTTAAATTTACAATTTTTCCATTTTTATAAAATCCATACATAACTTTTTAAATTTAATACCAGAACTATTAGAATTGACAAGATTAGGATATTTAAATATAAATTTGTTATATATTCTTGGGCCTAAATTACTACTATTATTAAATACTGTAACAGTGTTGCATTTTGGTTCAAACAATCAAACAAGTTTATATTCACGTATGTATAAATACCTAATATTCTAGAAGTCGGGGTCGATGTTTTCGCACATTTTCAAAGGTACCTCCTTCTGCTTCAATACACTGTTGCGCTCGGGCGTGAATCGCGCTCATCGCTCGGGGGAGAGTTGCACGTGGCTGTCTTTATGCCGCATCCAATATACGGTCGATTAGCGCCTCTCTCGTTTTCACCTTACTTTGCTATACCAAGTCTTTCATCCAACCCCATAGACAGTAAATGCTCTTCGATATGGTACCCTTCTGTTCGGAAAGCGTCGTTCATATTCAGCAAGGTACTTTCATCACACAAACCTTAAACGTACACAATATCGGCGTACTCTGTAGTCGAAAATTTATAAGGCATCTTGCAAAACATAACTCAACAATTTCGATAACTGTACCTGTGTAACTGCTGTACTGTAGGTAGCTGACTGAACTGCTGTGAATTGATAAGTGATAGCGTATTTGTTGTGACATTTGTAATGGCCCACCACCGGGTTTGTTTCTCTTCTCTAATCTACATCGCTCACAATGCAGATTCCAATGTTACGTCATTCATTGAGATCGATGACCTTGTCTCATATCAGCTGCATATGGTAACGTCTGATTCACATTGGGGCGAGACGTTTTACCAAAATAATGCGTCTAGCTCCGCCATCGTTCGGAAACGGACCTATGTTTATATGAACTTTTTCACTCAAAATGGCCTAAGATTTCGTATCCTAAGTTTTTTATCTTTCCTCGTGAATCACCCTGTATATGTACGTACATATTTTTGTCTTTATTTTTATTGGATTATTTTACGACGCTGTATCAACATGAGGTTATTTCGCGTCTGAATGAAATAAAAATGATAATGCCGGTGAAATGATTCAAGGATCCTGCACCGAAAGTTACCCAACATTTCCTTCTATTGGGTTGAGGGACAACACCGGAAAAACCACAACCAGAGCGTATGTTATATCAGATGTGCCTACCTACAGAGATGTAATGCGGCAGATGGAAATTTGTTAGGAGATTGTTGTTTTTAATAAGAACGGGATGAAAATATAATATTAAAATTGAAAGTTATGCGAACACGGTAAATCAGGGAAAATTTGTCAGTGCGAGAGAGCAAAAATTTGGAATAATTCTAGGTAACTCGCGCATTATGCAGAGAAGTTGGCTGTTCTGTAATGTAACCATAAACTCATGACAGCAAGACGACAGAAGAGATCTACTTCCGATACGGCTTATCCCTTCGACGCATGTATGTACGTGTGTGCATATGTGTGTACGTACGTGTTTATGTACTTATGTATGTACGTACATATTTATGTCCGTAAGTATGTATGTACGTACGTGTTTATGTTCGTATGTATGTATGTGTGCACGTACGTGTTTATGTACTATGTATGTGTCTACGTACGCGTTTATGTACGTAGAGTCTTAGAAAATGTTATGTGGTATAGATACTTTATAAGTCCCAGAAAGGAGGCAGTGCACGTGATCAGACATACAACAAAACGAAACTAATTTTATTTTTTTATTTTTTTAGTTGCTTATTTAACTACGCTGTATCAACTACTAGGTTATTTAGCGTCGATGAAATTGGTGATAGCGAGATGAGGCCGAGGATTGGCCATAGATTACCTGGCATTCACCTTACGGTTAGGGAAAACCTCGGAAAAAACCCAACCAGGTAATCAGCCCAAGCGGGGATCAAACCCGCGCCCGAACGCATCTTCAGATAGGCAGGCAAGCGCCTTAACCGACTGAGCCACGCCGGTGGCTACTAATTTTATTACTTCAACTAGTTGTTCTCTTGTGAACCAGGTGGCTCGTCGTGTGATCATGAGCACTGCCTTCTTTCTGGGTCTTATAAATTATCTGTGCTACAAAACTTTTTATGACTGTACATATGTACAGTAGTGGGGAAAAAACCGGACAGACGCTTGTAGCTGAATTCAGAGCCTTGTGCACAGTGACAGCACGATAGACTGGTAACTAAGTGTGCTATTCATAGACATTTCGCTTGCCCGTGCTACGAGCGTGCTAAACTAGCCCCGGCTACCGACTGGTTACTTGTACAGGATTCATATCATACCATATCGCTAACACTGGTTTATGAATACAAAAAACGTTAGTTCGCTGATCATCCAACGGAAGCCCGCGCTAAGAATGTCTATGAATATGGCCCTAAGACTTTCGTGGTTCGAATTCTGCCTGGGAAGGAAATTTTTCTTTGTTCCTTATTCAAATTTATTCCCAAAACTTTTAGATTGCAGCGATATTTTACTACTTAATTAACTTATTATTCCCAGAACATGAATTTTACCAGTTTATTTTCTAATGCCTTTCGACATGGGCTACGTCAGCAGTCGAAACTACAACAATTTCAATAGATTACTCGCCATCTTGTGGATGCGGGAGTGCCATGCGCAGTGGCTCATTTCGGGAACTTCGATTATTCCGTCGGTCCGATTTTTTTGCCACTTCTGTACGTACTTTTGTACGTGTTTGTGTACATGTGTGTACGTACGTGTTTATGTATGTACGTATGTATGTGTCATCGGAGTAGCTCTTAACGGTAGCACGTTGTACTCGGGCGAGAGTTGATTCCAGTACTGGCTGACTGGATTGGGTTTTTCTCTGATGTTTTCCCGAAATGTAAGTTAAAGGCCAGGTTATCCCATGGTGAAAGCTCGAGCTCAAAACACACAAAAAAAAACAATATTTCGCTTTTTTAGTTAAACCAACTCCAGATAACATCGCAGTTGATAGATCTTCTAACTGAGCAATTAAATAAGAGAAAAATTTATGCAAACTTGTAGGCCTAATTTCAAACATCTAAGTTACCTTAATTTTTGTCAAGGGAAGAGCGAAACGAAGAAAATCCATATGGAAGAACTGCGATGAACCCAATTAATTGCATTCCAAACCCACACCAGCTGAATATACTAAGGTTCGCTGAAAAAAACAGGTTTCGGGCAGGTAACCTTAAGATACGATCACACGTCGCTACTTTTGCAGCGCTGCAGTACAAAAAAAAGTACGCAACTCTCGTACTGCGACGTGTGAACAACGGTGCAACCCGAAAAGTAGCGGCTGCCGAACCTGCTGCTCGCTACTTTTCCATGCTGCGCGCAGCTTAAAAGGAGCGACGTGTGAACAGGGTTCTCAGGATTGCAGCCGCAGCATTTTCGATATCGGTTTTGTTGAAACTTTTGCTGCGGTTGCAACCAGTGTTGCCACTCAAATGTGCCAATGATACTTTTATTGTTTGGATGTATTTTAATGTTAGATGTGGTGAAAATAAATTATTTGTAACAGTTATTAAATGCACAACACAGTCTGAGCATATTTGCTGACGATATAATTCACTTTTTTAATTTCTTGCAGCGTAGTTTCAAATATAGGAGGGTTGCCAACATTGATTACGTGAATATGCTGTTGGTTATCATTTAAGTATATAGGCGTTTTTAAAAGCTTTATAGTAAAAATAATGCCAATTTCTGAATACTAGTTAGGGCAGAAAAGCAAATAATATAAAAGTAAGCTTTCGCATGAGTTTATTAATAATGCGAACATAACCACAAAATGTATATTGAGAAGTCAACACGGAGATGGAAACCTGCAGCATGACTGCGGCTGCAAAAGTAGCGCCTTGTGTGTGAACAGACTCGCAACCTCCAGCTGCAACTTTTGCAGCACTCGGGTTGCGCAGCACGAAAAGTAGCGTGCAGCGCGCTACTTTTGGCTTACGTGTGAACACGACACGCAACTTTTGCAGCTGCAGTACAAAAGTTGCGCAGCAAAAGTAGCGACGTGTGACCGTACCTTTACTCGCTCCTACACCAGCTTTCTCCCTACTGTGCAGCCAGCGGTCAAGCAATGCTATTTAATTATATTTGAATAGAAATAGAAAGGAATGATGATTCCTAATATGGGGAAATGTGAGAACCGCGAGAAAATCCAACATCTGCAATCTTATTCGCTGTGTCAATATTGGAAAATCCTATGCGTGCGCGGGGCACGAACTGAGATCGCCTGCGTGACACGCTCCGAATGTCTACAGAACTCAGCGACCGCAGAAAACTACATTAATTATACATACTATGCAAACAGTGGATTTCCATTGCGTGGGTTTGACCCGTAAAATGAGTGAGAATAACACACTGACAACTGAAAGCACGCGTGCCCTGAGGAGGATTCAAACCCATAACCGTGGCTTCCAAGTAGAATAACTGTGAATATTTTCATTATCCTGAAGAATTCTAACGAACCCTAACGCTACGTCCATCTGATTGAACTATTGCACTGAGCACAGCTCGAGACGCAGTCTAACCCAAAACGGCTGACTTTGCTAAGAATCGTTGTGTCCAAGATTCATGAAGACAATCCTACATATTCCTGGTAGTACAAACTCTTACGGACTTCGCGAAGTCATAATTGGGTAAATATTAATATTTACTATAAAGGATTTAAGAGCGGCCGCAATTATTAGGATAGTTATTAGAAAAAAAACTCCAGCTGCGGTATTTTTTAATTGGTTTATGCTCGACCATGCCGAAATGTAGTAATTATACACCTGGTAACAGTCCTTTAATGCATGTCATTAAAGTACACCTACTCATTAAAGTACAGGTGTTTTCAGCCAATGACAACGCAGCTTACAGGTATTCAGCCAATAACGAGTCAGCTTTGTACCGTTATAAAACCGCAAGTATCGATTATTCTCGGATATGCAATCGAAAGAGAATTAGCGAAAAGACACGGATGCTGGAAATCCAATACTGTCGCAGAAGGTTATGTTCTGTTACTATAATAATTAGCGTTAATTGTAAATAATATTCAAATAAATTCAATTTGTCATCTTGTTTTTCAATGTCGAATTCAATAATCAAGTTTATACCAAGTTTAACGGAATTACACAAGGTCAATGACATTATTGTTCCTCGGAAAAAATCAATACTTTCGCGTTTGCGCACATCTCACAATTCACGACCTAGAACAAGGTCACTTCAGATCTTGTCAGATACAAATAAAATGTATACATCTGAATAATGTCAAGTTAGAAACATGGTCGAGCATAAAAAGTCTTATGAAACTCGCCTATAATGGTAATTAAGAAGCTCGTATGAAAATTATGAAACTCGCTTGCGCTCGTTTCATAAACATCCATACTCGCTTCTTAATTACTATCATAGGCTCGTTGCATAATGTACTATTACTTTATGATAAATTATCCACTGTAATGGTTATATAGGGTTTTAATGAATGACTGTGATAATGCTTGGGATGAACTATAAGCAGTAACATTAGCTGCAGCCAGAAAGTCAAAAGGAGGATAGCAATTGCAAAAGAAGCTTTTAATAAGAAGAGGTGCGTATTCTGCGGACCTCTGGAAAAAGAACTAAGGAAGAAACTAGTGAAGTGCTTTGTGTGGAGTGTGGCACTGTATGGGGCAGAAACATGGACATTAAGACGAAATGAAGAGAAACGAATAGAAGCATTTTAAATGTGGATATGGAGAAGAATGGAGCGTGTGAAGTGGACAGACAGAATAAGAAATTAAGTTGTGTTGAAAAGAGTGGGTGAAAAAAGAATGATGCTGAAACTGATAAGACAGAGAAAAAGGAATTGTCAGGGAGACTGGCTGAGAAGAAACTGCCTACTGAAGGATGCACTGGAAGGAATGGTGAACGGGAGAAAAGTTCGGGGCAGAAGAATATATCAGATGATAGATGACATTAAGATATGTGGAGTCCACATCTGTGGAATAACGGTCAGCGCGTCTGGCCGCGAAACCAGGTGGCCCGGGTTCGATTCACGGTCGGGGCAAGTTACCTGGTTGAGGTTTTTTCCGGGGTTTTCCCTCAACCCAATATGAGCAAATGCTGGGTAACTTCGGTGCTCGACCCCGGACTCACTTCACTGGCATTATCACCTTCATCTCATTCAGACGCTAAATAACCAAAGATGTTGATAAAGCGTCGTAAAATAACCAAAAAAAGATATGTGGATATGCGGAGACTAAGATGGAGGCATAAAATAGGAAACATTAGAGAATGCTGGCTTTGCAGTGAAAGACCTGCCCATGGGCAGAACATGTATGTATGTATGTATGTATGTATGTATGTATGTATGTATGTATGTATGTATGTATGTATGTATGTGATAATGCCAGCGAAATTAGTCCAAATTCCAGCTCCGAAATTTACCGAGCATTTGCTCTTATTGGGTTGAAGGAAAACCTCAAATAACTAATTTGTTCCAACCAAGATTTGAACCCGGACCCGCACGTTTCACTGTCAGACAGCTGTTGAAACTATGATATTGTACGTCACAAGTATAACTATAAATTTACAGTGAAAAGAATCTCAGGCTTAACCTGGACACGAACTCGGAACGTCCGAGTGACAGGCTGACGGACTATAGGCCTACCACGAAACATCGGCAGGGATAAACTCTGAAAGTTAAATTTGCGTACATAGCTGCCATACTATCAGAGATAAATAGGATTCAATTATTTACACAATACCGGTAGTATAGCGTCTACCCATCAATAACCCCCACTTACACGTTAATATTATTATGCATATTTATATAAGCTTATTTCCTGCAATTATATAGAGCACAAAATAATATGCAATGGTGCACTTAGAACCGATACTATATTATACAGCACGCAAACCTCGTGTCGGTTACATTCAGTGAACTATGTAAAATATAATTTATAGAGACCGTGTATGTATTGCAAATATATAGAATGTACCATAAAGAACGCAACACTAAACTTCGTAATATAATAACTACTGAAAAATCATAGACTATTTTATTTTAATATAAAGTGCACTTAGGGCAGATTTCACCAACATGTCACTAATCCACAAATAACTAATTGTAATTTAACTTAAATTCGGAAGTTAAATCGTATTTAATTCGTTTACATTTCACCACAGTCTAGTACAGTAGCGTCAGAGTTATACGCTCCAATACCGGTTGTGGAGCTAGATCGGAGCTTGAACTTGCTTATGTCTGTGGAAACACCGGAGCACGCAACCAGTCTAGTGGTGCGCTCCGCTCCGTTTAGTCCCTGGCTGGTCTTGTATATACAGTCGCGAAGCTCAATACGTAGTAAATATGCAAAAATTAGGTAGTTGCTCACCACTAGGATCGCTAATATCGCCTCATTACAGACAATGCGAAATAGTACCGTCACAGTCTATTGTTTCTAGCACCCTCAAAACTCAAGCTTCGTGACGGTATATAGTAGACTGTGATTTCACCAAACTAATAAGCACTTGGAATGGAATGGAATGGAATTTAAGTGAGGGGGGCACGGGTGGCCCAACACTGCGACCTATTGAGATCTATTGCGCTAACCCTCGATATGGAATAAGTTGCGTGCCATAGATCCCCTACGCGCACCAACCCAACCACACGACTCCCTAACGACCGGTCCCTACAGCCAACACAAATCCATATATCATTCCTGCTTCGGCAACTTCCCCCAAGGCCCCCCTGTCTGTCCGAGGCGAAACTCCTCCCCCGACTTGGTCCACCTCGGGTGCTCGTTGCAGAAGCAATCTAACGTCGCTTAGCTACATTCCACGGAGGCCGGTCAAGAGAGTCAGTAGTTCCGGGAGGCCGCCTGTAGAGTGATCTGAGAAAAAAGAAACGGGATGATGAGGAAAGGATGATGGTGGAGGAAAGGAAGTGGCGAAGATGAGTGGGGTTCCAATCGCCTGTTAAAGTTACCTGATATTCATCCATAGGAGTGAGGGTAATAAACACTTAAAATAAAGTTAATTAATTTAATTCTAAATTAAGTCATCACGGCCTTCGTTATCATAGTAAAATCGTAATTCCGAAGGCCATGTGCATTGTTAATGTGCACAGTGACCTATATATCGAATTCATTTGTTATATTACGACAAGAAAATTTGGTCACAAATAGAGGTAACCTCAAAACATATTTAAATCAACGAAAACAGAAAGGTGGATGGGTAGACTTTAGAAGAAAAGAAGATAGGTTGGAAATAAGTAGAAAGAAATTCAGTGTAAGAAAACCTCATCCCAATGTCTTTAGCAATATTGAAGACAAAATCGGGATAATATGAAAGTAGGCTAGATGCAAGGAATTATCATGCTATAAGCAAAATGGAAAGACACCATGGATTGGCGCTATTCCAATGCCTATAAAAGTAATATTAGGCCTACGCCTTTATGACAAATTCGTTATTCATATTATTTTAGTTGCCGTATTTTAGGCAAACGAAGATTGATTAAACTTTCCTCCAATAAATGTACAATTTAAATATTATGCAATACTTAACTATCAGTTGGAAATTCTAAGTCATCTTCTGTACTATTCAAAATATATATTGCTTATGTCTTGGTTAGCCTAAACCTCATTTGAAAATCTTTTTCGACCATTCTTCTCTTTTGGAAATTATTCTCGCCCATCTTGGTGAAAATCATTAATCAATTAACTTAAATATAGTTTTAAAGTTCAATTTGTGTTGCCGAAATGCATTGCCATTTAAGTGTCAATTAGAAAGATTTTAAGTAAAATTAAATGTATACTGTAACACTAAATTATGACAAAATTTTCTATGATCTTTCCACATAGTTGCTTAATTTCCACATAGTTGCTTAATTTCCCAAGTGATATCGAATACTGGTATCCTCTTTCATCCCACAAATGTTTCTTTGATTTTTGACGTAGACACGAGATTTTACAAACCACCAAATAAAGTAGCCACAGGATGCCAAGTCACAAGACATCCATTGTCAATTCTAGTCGGCGTGACGTTAAATGAGACGGGGAAAATTTTTACTCCAAAGAGATAAGTAGTTCGCGCTCAGTATGACTCGGTGAGCCGACATGCTGAAAGCACAATGTCATGTCTTCCTGATCCATACTGCACAATTGACACCTTTAAACTCTATTACCATTATTGCATTTTCAGACTCATTTACTAAAGGTAAAGTCAAATTAAACCACCAGCCCAAAATCCTCACCAAACAATGGCTTGTGCATTCAACGATTTCTCGTGAATCACCCAAGAATTCTCTGCACCCCAAATCCGAAAATTTAGTCTATTCACGTACCTACCCATTAAGTTAGAAGTGTGGCTCATCGATAAAGAAATCGTCGTCAAATTCTTGGTTACCGAACATACAATTGACAAATTCTTGGCATTTCATTATGCTGGCTTGAGTTTTTGCTTTAGTTGAATCTTGCGTTATGCAGATTTGTCTTGAAAATGCGATGTGTTGTGCTTATTGGAATGGCCAATTGTTTCGACGATGACAAATTGATTTCTTCCTACTCATATTAACACATCTGCCTCACGACGGCGATGTTTCCAAGAGACCGACGAGCACGACGACATTCGAAAGATTCAATGTCCACAATCGATCCTTTCTCCACGAATTTCTTAATCATCTTCTCAACAATTTAATTTTGGTCGTATTTATTCCCCCGAAAATTCCACGAATTCTTCGAAATCTCAGCATAACATTCTCGGTACCTAATGTGTTTTCACAATAATGACGTGTTCCTTCGTATAGCACTCCATAAAATTCACCTAAGAAACTCTGTTATGTTACTTCATGTTCTTTTCACAATAACAACACTCTATGATAACCAATCACAACAAAACTAATGCCAAATTTGCACCATTACCAACAGTAAATCCACACTGTGCTGAAATAAAAATATCTGTAATTATTAATAATTAATAAATGTATTTGTATAGCAAAATTAAATCTTCCGTTCTTTTTGGGACACCCATTATTTCACGTGAATGAAGAGCTATCTATTAATTACGAAAAAGGCATTCACAAAGCTTCGGGTGGGAAAGGGATATTACGTCAGACAGAAATATCTGAACACATTTGAATATTAGATAATTAATTGTGAATCAAACATAAGAAGATTAAATCATGGAACGCATTTAAGCCGACTTCCAATAAGAAAGCAGATACTATTTATTAATGAATACCTGCAAATCAATAATAAATTGAGGTATATACTTTAATAATATATGAGGATCTGGAAATATCCACAGTTCGTAACTCATCAATAGGCCTATAACTTTTAATTACGTAAGTGAATACAATTTCATAACCACAAAAAATACATACGTCACCAATACCAATTACAGAGCGTTACCTTACGTGCTGGTCGGCTAGGTGGCTGATATGTCCAACGGCGATTCCAGCAAAACCGAACTGCAAACGAAATACAGCAGTGTCTGAGTTTAGAACTGGTGTCAACCACAGCAACTGATGATATTGTGATAAAGTTCTGCACAATAATGGTAGAGCTAGAAGTTTCGACTTCAATTACAATAAAATTCTAACAGTTTCGTTTCTCATTATTCGAAATGTGTTCAGATGATGCAGATGTATTGGCTACTAGGACATTTTCATGTAATTTTTTATACTGCGAAGTCAGTTTATTTTTTATTCTGGGAAGTTAGTTTAATGTAATTTTTCCTGCATGAGGGCATAATAATACATATCTCTATTTGAATACCTGCGGGCAAAATAATTGCAGCACGCATTTTTTGCAAAAGTATTTCTTTTCTATTCAGAACGATTATGTGCGCCATGAAAAATGTGTCTATTGAATTAATATTGGCAAATCTGATAATTTGATTCTGTAGCCTGGAGGTTGTAACTTAAAACTATAAGCAACTTTACAAACTTTTTGCACAGCAAAACACAGCGTTTTGTTCATTTAGAAGTGACGTATTTTTAATGTTATCTTTTTTCAGTACAGCGTATTGCTACACATGTATTACAGAAAGCAAATTAAAAATATAAAACATGTTCAAATAAAATTGTAGAAAAATTATTTTTTGCCCCTCCAGCAAAATTTAGAATTTACATGCTAAAACTTTTTTACTCGGTGTGTGTAATTTAAAATACTGCGTCACACTCATATACTCTAAATCAATGGTCCCAAACTAGGAGTGATTTTCCCCCTAGGTAGATTTTCTTACGTTTTAGGAGGAAATGCGGACCACAAGATACAAATAAATTAGATAAATCCATTATCTACTATCACTGAGAAAATCGACATATTCAGATTCATCAGAGAAAAGAAATAGTAAAATTTCTTCTTTCACTTCACAAGACCTTGGCAGTACGCGACCACATGATAATCACCTAACTTCTGTGTAAATAAGCAGCTGTGTCTAATTAGAATTCATTAGAGAACGAAGATATGAAAATAATATTGTTTTGGTGGCCTTGTTGCGTAATTAATAAATTATTTTCTTCACTTGCTGCAATATTTCTACAAACTCAAGAACTAGTGACTTTGGAACAAGTGCTTCCCTGTGAAGAAAACAATGTGCATATTGTAGTTGTTCCTGCAATAACTCCTATGTGCAAAATATAAAATTTTTCAGTAGGAAGAGAAAACACATTTATTCATCCTATGGTAGCCGTATATAGGAGATTGTGAATAATTAAGAATTATTCTTACATTTTCGAAACAAAGAAATATAATTACATAAGGGAGATTTTATTATTTCCTGTATAACTATATAAGTTATTTAATAGAGCAAAAATCTGAAAATCGATAAATATGTTACATAGAAGTTATTGCAGGAACAACGACAATATATTTCTTTAGAGTTCATTTGCTTTGCTAGGGCCAAAAATTCTTTAATTTTTACTTTTCCAATTTTTTGCGACAGTCTTTACTATTCTAATTTCTCGCGGCACACCAGTGAATCATTCTTGGCACACCTGTTGATAATGGCCGAATTAGAGGTTTACCATATTCAATCATTTCTTAGAGCTATTGCAAACGTCTGGGAATAATTTTACATCGTTTAAAGTGACAGATATTTGGTTCAGAATTTCCTCGGATTTAACTACAGTTCTACAGTATTGAAACATTCATGTCTTACAGCATGGCATTCGGCAAACGTGGCCAAGCTTTCTCGAGAGAGAAACGGAGTAACATTTGCACCAGTTGTAGTTTTGAACACTCTGCCTTGTGTGTATGATTACCAACAGTGTGTGTTCGTGGAAAAGAAAAGGGATCTCATTACTATGCACAAATTCGTTCCAAGAATGTACAGGAATGTTTCCAGGAACTTGAAAAGAATTAGTGAATTATGGAATGGAATGGAATTTAACTGAGGTGGCACGGATGGCCCAGCACTGCGACCTATAGAGATCTATTGCGCTAACTCTCGATATGGAAAGAGTTGCGTGCCACAGATTCCCTTACGCGCACCACCCTAAGCACATGAATTCCTTAACGACCGGCTCTTACAGCCGACAGAATCCATATACCATTCCTGTTTCGGCAAATTCCCCCAATGTTGGTCCGAGGCGAAACTCTTCCCCGAGTAGGTCTGCATTGCAGAAGCCATCCAGCATCGCTGAACTACATTCCACGGAGGCCGGTCGAGAGAGTCAGCAGCTTCGGGAGCCCGCCGGTAGAGTGATCTGAAAAACCAGAAACGGGATGATAAGGAAAGGATGATGGGGAGGAAAGGAAGTGGCGAAGATGAGTGGTGTTCCAATCGCCTGATAAATTTACCTGATATTCATCCATAGGTGTTAGGGAAAAACCCCGAAAAATCCTCACCCAGGCAACTCGTCCTGACCGGGAATCGAACCCGGGACCGTCGAACCGCTAATTCGCTAACCCCTCAGCCACAATGGTGGACGATAACAAATTATACTAATATTTTGTATTGCTACTTTTGGAGTAGTCCGCCGTTGTGACTATAGCGTGCGCGCTTCCCAAGCAAACTGTCAGAGCTTCGATTCCCAGCATGGGCATTGGAAGAAATGTATCTTCCGTCCACAGGACTGAGCGTTTGTCCGTTGTCTCGAGATTGTCCTGTGGTATCACTGAGGTGGTCATGCTTCACGCCAATCCCATGTTCAGGGAGACCTGCATTTATGAGATCTCTAGTGCATGACCTAAGGAATATCCCTTAGTTGGGAGGCCAGAGGGAAAAAGACCTTTTGGTGAGGCCGAAACGTAGATGTGAGAATAATATTGAAATGGATTTGAGGGAGGTGGCATACGATTGTAGAGCCTGCATTAATCTTGCTCAGGACAGGGACCGATGGCAGGCTTATGTGAGGGCGACAATGAACCTCCGGGTTCCTTAAAATCTATAAGCAATAATAATAATAATAATAATAATAATAATAATAATAATAATAATAATAATAATAATAATAATAACAATAATAATAACAGCAAACTGCAGATGTGTTTAGTTACATATAATTCGAAGGGTTAAACAATTACAATTTAGTGTTAAATAAGATAATTTCTATCAAAGAAATGATATTTCATAATAAAGGACAATTTATATATGAAAAATAAAAGTCGTATTACACGAAAGTTATATTTGAAGAAAGATCATATTCTAGAGACGAAAAGTAATCTTTTTGACAATCGGCTTTTGAATGTACTCACTGTCTGAATCCCCTTTATACACTATTATACACTATTTACAAAATAAGTATGTTATAGTGTTATGAAATAAAATATATTTCATTACGATACGCAACACTGTACATAATAATGTAAACAAAGTTTGATCAACGTAGGCCTACATTCTTTATCATAATGCAATTAGTAAAAATAACATATTATATTACATGCTACATAGTTTAAACAATATGAATTGTAAATATTAGTGTAATTGTTAAAGTGATCTATGTTTTGTTCTGTCCAACTTGACAAAACAGGATTCGCGTGAGCAGACGTAAGTACTTTGGTTGCTACGTGCAAGCACTCATCCGTTACTGTAAAAACTCTAGTAATACTTAACCTTGTAGTCTCCTGGGACAAAGTACGGTCCGTAGTAATAACTCTTCGACGATTATCAATTCTGAAAGTGCCTTGTGTGATAGACGTCCCTGTATGAGCGATTATACTCGGCTACAAACTTTCTGTATGATGCAAGAGTCAATAGCGTTTCGATGTAGTAATATAATTGTGTAATACGAGAGACAGAGAGAGAGAGAGAGAGAGAGAAATTAGTTTCCCTGTCGTATGAGAACTCGAAATAAGAGGACCTCTAACGACGCACTCAGATACGTGCAATTTAAAAGTAAATTCGAATAAATAGGATCTCATACACGGCCGCCACCCATTCCTCATTAGGCGGGATTGTCCCGGAATTGAATACTTTGTTCCGAGTTCCGGACATTGCCATCAATGTTCTGAAATTTTCTGCTGAATTCTCCAATAACCACTAGAACAGGTTAAATTCCAGAAAAGAATAGTTATAAAAAAAAGTACTGTGCACATAAAAATGTTTAAAATGTTGTAATGTAGGGAATGGCATGTCAGCCTGGTTGATCTTCGAATATAGGGTTGCAGTTATCTTGGGTAGTTTAACAATTTTTAGGCACAAAGTAAGACACGCTTATTTAATATGTTTAGGATCGCTGTCCACCCAGCATCGTGATGAATTTTGGGGAGCTAAAATAGGTAGCAAAATCGGGTTTCCAAATCCATTTGTATTTAACGGCTGAGGGATCATCATGCTGAACATACGATACCGTTGCTCTGGTTGGATGATCGTTCACCTCTGCTAAGGTATGTGCACGTAAGAAAGCAGTCGGCTTGTCGGTCTTGGCCCTTCATGGGCTGTCGCCTGAAGGATTACTACTACACTGCTCCGTAGATATAGGAGAAAGACAATATTTACCTACTTAGATATATGTAACATGCGGAGTAAGTTCCCTGCAATCGGCAGGAATCATGTTTATGTAGAGCATGAAGGTTAAGAAATATTATGGACAGTAAAAAAATCGATAATAATGGAATAGATATTTAAGAGTTTTTAATTCATTATAAAAAGTGAATCTGATACGTTAATATAGACGACGTATCATATTATAAGTAAATAAGTAAGTAGACAGGATAGACAAGTAAAGAAAGTAGAAAATAAGTAAATAAATACATAAATATTACCTTAAATTCTCAAGCAATATCCTTAATATTTGCGCCGTTTTCAAGGGACTGAATAATATTTACAATGTCAGAAATACTCACAAGCAAACGTTCTGATGGGGGCAGATAAAAAAGTTAAATGTTTTTCTTCCACTATGTTAATAATGTTAAAAGTAGTGCTTATACAAATTTTGGCCACTTGACCGCAATTATGAGGGCTGTAAAAAAATAAGTTCGACAGGGGCCGTTAACAGAAAAAAACACAGTTTCATTGGACACATTTATTGAAACAGACACAGCAATTGTTGAGCTATTTTTCAACATTATTCCCCACCGAAATTGAGACATTTCTCATACCATGGGATCGACAGAGAGAGGTCCAGACGCAGTCAAACGCTGGTTCCGATCTGAGGCGGCTGACTTCTACGACACAAAAATTAATCCCATGGTATGAAAACTATCTCAATTCCAGTGGGAGATATGTGGACAAATAGCGTAACAATTGCTGTATCTGTTTCAATAAGTACTTCCATGCAATTGTGCTTTTTTCTATAAACGACCCCAGGGAAAATCTCTTTCTGGACGGCCTCGTAATTGCGGTCGAGTGGCCAAAATTTGTATAAGCATTTTTTTTTACATTATTAACATGGTGGAAGAAAAAAAATAACTTTTTTATCTGCCCCCATTAAAACGTTTGCTTGTCAGACGTAAACGTGTTTGTCACATGATGCCTTACCGGTTTGCGGGGGCTTGGATTCTCATCACAACAACAGACCACGTTGTCCTATATTGCTGCTTTCTTTAGACTCACACGCATTCTACTAAATCAGCGGTCAACAGCACAGAGCATCCTGGGGCTAGAATCTCTTACACGCGGAGAAGACACTGCATTATGGTGCATTCGTAGCTGCTGGCGGGTATGCTTTCTACCTCTTCTTGCTGCACAACGGGGTACAACATGTTGCTCCGCTTACCCTTTACCCATTTCAGCGAGTGCTGACGACCACTGTACTAAATCGACAGAGGAGTGTACTAATAAATTAATTCATGCATTTTGATATGAAATATTGTCTTCCTTCCTTTTTTCCCTCTTTCTTCATTTCTTTCTTTCCCCTGTTCCTTTCTTTCTCTTTTTACTATTTTTCTTCATCTTCTTTTATTTTTCTCTCTCTCTCTTCATTCCCTCTATTCCTTTCTTTCTCTTTATATTTCTCTCCATCTTTCTCTCATCTCTATTTCTTTCTTGACTCGGATGAGCCTTAAAAGAAACATGCAGTCAGAATATGCTAGGTTTGCCTCGCTTCCTGATATAAAAGTAACATATAGTATTTTTAATTACACATTGTGACAAGTGCCTTTACAGGCATATTTTTCTATCTTAAAACTGCTTTCCATGAGCCCGTCTATATAGCAATAAAAATTCGCAGCACGGTCCCTAGAGCAACAGACATATTTTGACCTACTACAGGAACTAGAATTCATAATATGTAAAATTTTCTCTAACAAATGAAGTACGTTTAGTCACATTCTTTGTACGTAGTAGGAATTATATGTTATATGTTATGTTACGTTACGTTACGTTACATTATATTATATTATATTATATTATATTATGTGTATTTATTTACACTGCAAGTGGGCAAGCACCCGGTGGCAGTGGTATATACAATATTAACAATACACAGTTAAAATGATAAGCAATACACAATAAAATTTACAATACATAATAAAATTTACAACACATATACAATTTTATACACAATACAATAAGAATACACAATACAATTTAACACAATAATAATAAAACATAAAATAAAACACCTAATTTTACAACACAACCTACATGATTATGTATAGGTCCTACATAATTTTCAATAGTCTTTCACTTTACTCTCATCTCATTCCCTGTAGTGGCACTATGACGCATTTCACTGACACTTTAGCACACATTTCACTGACACTCTGTAACACATTTCGCTGACACTATAGAACACATTTCATTGACGCTATAAATTATCACTGATCGGAACTGTTCACTGCACTGTAAAACCATAACTTCACTGACTCACCTCGCTTCACTGATACAACAGTTCAAATAAGTCAAATAATTGCATTCTTATGCATACTGTACTTATAAACAGAACTACATTTAAACTAAACATTTCTAGTCTAAGGCCCTCTTACACGCTATTTTTAAATAATTTACAATTCAAACCAAGGAAGTAAACTCGTCAGGCTAGATAAATACATGCCACCTTAAAAAATTAAATGTTGAATGTACCTTAATTTTAATTTTCACTTTATACACAACTCTTTAAATTATTCTTGAATCTCCTTAAGGAAGGACAGCCCTCAAAGACCGCTGCAGGTAGGTCATTCCAATCATTTATAGTTCTATTTAAAAATGAGAATTTACCTACATCCGTTTTCTGTTTCCTACATTTGATTTTAAAATCATGATCGTTCCTACCATAGTACGTTGGCTTTTCTAACCGAGCCGTTATGTCTACCCATGCTTTCTGACCTAGATGTGCTCTATATAATGATGTTATTCTAGTTTTCCTACGTCTGTTTTCCAAAGTTTCCCATTTAAGTTCTTTTATCGTATCGTTCCCATCTTCTCTTTTACCTTTAACAAATTTAGCTGCCCTATACTGGATTCTTTCTAAGGAATTTATCTGATATATTCTATAGGGATCCCAACATGTAGTTCCGTATTCCATTAACGGTCGCACTAATGTTAGATATGCTATTTCCCTCGATTTGGGGCTAGCCTTTCTCAAGATTCTCATAATAAAGTGAAGTGCCCTCCATGCTTTGCCTGTAACATTATCAACATGCTCTCCCCAAGAAAGTTTGGAGTTTAAATACACTCCTAGGTATTTACAACATTGTTCTTGCGGAATTACAACACCACTGAATTCGTAATTAAGAGTAGTTTCCTCTCGGGTTTTACAAAATGTTATAGATTTACTTTTAGAACCATTTATTTTCATCCTATGCTTTAACGCCCAGTTGTAAATTTTATTCAAGTCTGTTTGAATAGCATCTACATCTGAATTATTTCTAATCTTTCTATAGATAATGCAGTCGTCTGCAAATAGCCTCACATTTGATGTAATATCCTGGCATAGGTCATTTACGTATATTATAAAGAGTAATGGACCCAGAACGCTGCCCTGTGGCACCCCTGAACTTATATTTCCAATTTCCGATATTTCATGACCTACTCTAACTCTCTGGGTTCTACCTTTTAAGAATTCTTGGATCCATAGCACCACTCTTTTATCTATTCCTAGCCTACTTAACTTATCTATTAATATGTCATGTGGCACCAAATCAAATGCTTTCGAAAAGTCAATCACAACTGCATCGATTCTTCCGCCTCTATCTACCTCTTCAGCTAGATCCTGAACCAGCGACGTAATTTGACTATCACATGAGAAGCCTTCCCTAAAACCATGCTGGCGGTTGTAAAACCAGTCTTTCGCATTTAGAACATGACGAATATAATCCGATATCAAATGCTCCATGACTTTACATACGACAGATGTAAGGCTAATCGGTCTGTAGTTTCCGACATCTAATTTATTTCCACCTTTATGTATGGGTACCACTATAGCTGATTTCCAGTCACATGGAATAGCTGCATTGTTTATGGAAACATGAAATATACGCATTAAGTATGGAATTATGGCCTCGGAACCTAATTTAAGAATCTCTGTAGCAATACTATCTGGTCCTCGAGACTTCCGATTTTTTAATTTCGTTATTCTCTCTCTAACCCCTTTGGAAGTTATTTTGAAAGTCGAATTTGATTCACATTCACGGTCTGTGACACAACCACTCCTATCAGCGGGATTATTATTATTATTATTATTATTATTATTATTATTATTATTATTATTATTATTATTATTATTATTATTATTATTATTATTGAAAACCGAAATGAAATAGGAATTTAATAAGTCGGCCTTTTCTTTGTCATCAGTTATACTTTCTCCGTTCTGATTTCGTAAAAGCACTACTCCTTCATTTTTCCCTTTTCTCCTGCGTACATAATTATAAAACTGTCTCCAATTGTTACTTTCATCTTCTTTTAAAATAGTTTTTAGAAAATTTTCCTGAGCTAACCTTTTTTCACACTCAAGTTTCTTAATTAATTCAACATATTTTTCCCAATGCTCATGGCTCCGTTTACGTTTGCTAAATGCGCGCCTTGTCTTTTTCTTTAAGTAGCGAATATAATTAGTGTAATATTCTGGGTCCGGATTTTTCTTAATTATTTTAGAAGGTACACATTTTACTAATGCCTCGAAAATTATACACTTAAATTTATGCCATACATTTTCCATATTTCCTTCAGTCCTTAGAAAGTCATCATGCTTTTGTCGTAGAAACGTTTGTAATTCATGGACATCGGTTTTGTTAAAATTCCAGACAGACACTGGACTTGACCTCGGATTTACTGTGTTTTCCCATAAGATTTCTAATAAGACGCTATTGTGATCACTTATTTTATGAAGACTTTCAGAGTTGACAAAGAGAGAGACAGGTCTTAGTAGGTAAACATCTAAGAGGGCATTGTCACGCGTCGGACCATTTACTACCTGCGTGAAATCTTTACGCCAGATCAATTCATTAACAAGGGTCTGTGCATCTGAATTTGTACCTGAAATCCCGTTCCAGTTAATTTTCGGGAGGTTTAGATCCCCAGCAATTACTACGTTTCGGTCTTCTGATACTGTATTAAGATATTCATTCAGTTTGTGCAAAGTTAAATTGTTTAATTCACTGGGTGGTCTGTAACATGCTATTACATCTAAGGTTTCCAGCCCATTTCTTATCTGAACATTCAATATTTCAACTTCCTCATGTATCCACAGAAGATTGCTACTTATTTCTATCTTAGTACAAACGAAAACTCCCCCTCCCTTTTCACTTCTATCCTTTCTGAAGACTCTATAATCCGATCTAAAAATTTCCGAGTCATTTATGTCTTCCCTAAGCCATGATTCCGTCCCAATTATTACATCTGGATTATAAACATCGACCAAGTTCCAAAACGGAATAAGTTTATTTCTAATACTTCGGCAATTAACCTGCAGTAATCTTAGTAGGCCTGTCCTTACTTGAACATTCTGAATCCCCGTGGCACCTCGCCGTCACTGCAGGTCTACGCCGCCCGCGGATAGGTCTTCGACCGCACCCCCGCTGACCGCCGGTAGTCCCACGCCCCCGCCGTCGGCTGATGGTCCTTCGGTGCCGCTGCCAGCTGATGGATCCTCGATCCCGCCGCGCCATGTTGTAGTAACTACCCGCGCGAAGAGGGATCCCATGTCTGCAGCCCCCCTCCGATTTAGGTGGATTCCGTCTCTTCCGAAGCATCTGTCGTCTATCCAGGAATTTGGATCGACGAAACGCGCACCAAGACACTCCGCTACCCACTCGAAAGCTTTATTCACACGACCCACTTTTCTCCAGTTCACATCCCTCCGTCTGACGATTCCACTGATGACAATCCCAGCTGCCGGATATTTCTTCTTCGTTTCCATCACCAAGTCATATACATCTGCCATGATATAATCAACACCTCTTCGCAAATCGTTTGTTCCTACGTGAAGGACGATGTTATATTATATTATATTATATTATATTATATTATATTATATTATATTATATTATATTATATTATATTATATTATATTATCGTCAGCTTAGAGTGTAAACCTGCTAACCGCAAAAGACAAAATTTTACAAGGGAAGCAGAAAACTAAGTTTAAATTAACTCTAAAAATTTAAGACCAAATCCAAATACAGGTACAAATAATGTCACCTGTACTTTGAACTTGGACCTAAAATTTCAGAGTTAATTTAAACTTAGTTTTTTGCTTCCCTTGTAAAATTTCCTTTTTGACTTTTAGCAGGTTTACACTCTAAGCCGACATTATATTATATTATATTATATTATATTATATATTATATTATATTATGTTATATTATATTATATTCACATCACATTATATTATATTATATTATATTATATTATATTATATTATATTATATTATATTATATTATATTATATTATATTATATTATATTACATTATATTATATTACATTATATTATATATTATAATATACTATATTATATTATATTATATTTTATGCTCGACCATGCCGAAATGTAGTAATTATACACCTGGTAGCAGTCCCTTAATGCATGTCATTAAAGTACACCTATTCATTAAAGTTCAGGTTTTCGATTATTCTCGCATATGCAATCGAAAGACAACAAGGGAAACGTCACGGAGGCTGGAATTCCATTACTGTCGCAGAAGGTTATGTTCTGTTACTATAATAATTAGCGTTAATTGTAAATAATATTCAAATAAATTCAATTTTTCACCTCGTTTTTGAATTCTAAATCAATTTTCAGGTTATATAAAAATTAGTTCATGTTATTCTCTAGATTACATCAAGGTCAGTGACATTATTGTTCCTCGGAAAAAATAAATACTTTCGTGTCTGCGTACATCTCACAATTTACGAGCTATGCACAAGGTCACTTCCGATCTTCAGTCAGATACGAATAAAATGAATACTTCTGAATAATTTCAAGTTAGAAATATGATCGAGCATAAACAGTCGCATGAAACTTGCCTATAATGGTAATTAAGACGCTCATATGAAAATTATGAAACTCGCTTGCGCTCGTTTCATAAACAAACATACTCGCGTCTTAATTACTATCATTAAATGTACTAATATTGTTTTGTATTGTATTGTATTGTATTGTATTGCATTATATTATATTATATTATATTATATTATATTATATTATATTATATTATATTATATTATATTAATGGTGCGAATTTCTCAGGAACTCTCTTCATTTCGAGCTTCGAAAAATTTGCTGTGACCCGTGTGTTCCCTCCTTTATATCAGAATTCGATTTCAAAAGTTGATTAAAGTCTTCACCAGACTGTAGAGCACATAAATTCAGTTTGTAAACTTCTAGTAAGCCTTCATTTCAGAACTAATTAACCAATAATTTAATCAATCGGTTGAAGTGTGGTTACAGGAGGATTTGTGAACTAAATCAGAATCAATAATTGAGTTTGAGTGCTACAAGAATTCTAATCCCCTACAAATAACCTGCGGATAATGGAGCAAGTCAATGCACGGGAGCCTCCTGACAGTGACATTTCTCTCATCTATGTCAAAATTACAGCGATTATCGCGAGAGGAAACATTAATATCAATGCTGGTGTGTTGTATTAATTGTGGCGGTGTTCATGGCGGTAATGGTACAGCTAGCGGTGAAAACAGTTTGATCAGAGGTAAAGGTTGAAGTAGCAGTTGTGGTAGTGCCAGTATTCATAATAATGTTGGCAACAGTATTATATTTACCTACCGCGTCTGTATATAAGCGCTGTCGAGCTGGTCTTCTTTATGGACACTCCCGTGTTCGATTTCCGGTATAGTCGCGATGGAAATTTGTAGCGGAAAAGCAGACTTTGCTGACATTGAATCGAATTAAATTTGGGAAGAGGACACTATGACCCAGCAGTGCGACCTTCAAAGGTCTAGTGCGCTAAACCTCAAACTAAGAGCATTCCTAAATCCACAACGGTTGACTACACTAACAAGGGAATGGTTTCGGCTGTAACAGGAATTTTTCGTTAAAAATTTGTACATAGGCTTACCTCACAATGGTGATGAAGATCGTAAAAGCATCCATTTGTGTAACTCTCCGTTTGGTTGGTATTGGTCAATACACTTCTTTAAAAATGTACATGAGGATTCTCTATAAACTGCATGAAACAGCATGGAGCAGAGCAATAAGCACAACACGCAGAAGCAACACCTGAACAATCTTCTGAACCACACTCCAGTGCTGAAAAATCAAATGCCACCTGAATTACATTTTTGAAGTTCGAGACTTGTTCAGGATTCACGTAACCAGCTGACTGCCAGGAATACTGAAGCATAGGACGGTACACTGGAGCAGACAACTGGTTATGAACAACAGAGTGCATTTTCATTATAAACACTCGATTTCGCAAGTTAAGTTCTGGATTCTCAGCAAGAGTCCCTATGCAATCTGTTATCCTCCGAGCATATATTTTGTACTGTCTAAGGAAATAGATATCCAGAGGTTGGAAATATTTAGTTTTTTTTTTTTCAGGTGGAATGATCATACATTCCATGTCTTAGCCTTGGAATGATTCATTTATTAAGGTTGTGTCCTTGTGCACATTCAATGACTCACACAACAGTGTATATTTTTGATTAGCTGCAATATTTTCAGACAGAACGATGGAGAAAAATGTTCTTAAATGGACTCTAGACATTTTACCATTCCCACTAGCTTCTAGGCTAGGCTAGGCTTACGGGTAAGGTGTCCCATCCTCTTAACTTGTGCAGTGCTCTCCCCACCCCTCAACTTGTACATTGCTCTAACAGACAAACCACACATTACACAAACGAATGCTTTTGGGAGCTTTACAGAGATGTATATATGGGCCTGTATACAAATTTTGAATACGAAATTCCTGTTCGAGCCGAAACCCTTCCCTTGTAAGTTTCGCTGCATACCCAGGTTTCAAGCAGGCAACCCAACTAGTCCCTAGCCAGCCCCCTCCGGGCGTCGGCAGCCGACGTTCGAAGAACGCTATATACTGATGACGGAATGAAGAGATATTGACGGAATGATGCAGATGCCAAATATGAGGAAACAGAAAACTCCGAGAAAATCCCGAATGCGACCTTGACTGCCTCAAGTGTCACTATGCATTTTTCAATCAAATATCAAGGACCTGACCGGGACTTAAAACCCGGAAAGTCTGTGTGACAGACTGAAGATCTGACCACTCAGCCACCGCTGACGTCATTACGTTTATCGTGGAGTTATGGATAAATATATAATAGGATGCTAAATTGCGGTCAGCACCATCTGACAGAAGGGGGTTCAAATAAGATCATCAGCACCCGACGTCGTGGGTGGTGAACATTATAACTACATGTTGGGTAGATTACCCAGAGTTCTCTATTTACCAGTTCGTTCGAGACGAACGACGATGCTCGAGAAGACAAGATGGCAGCCAGAAACTTGCTAATGAGTGAACATAAAGTGATACTAAGTGTGTGTAAGCAGTGTATTAAACAGTGATCTTTATGGACGTTGTAAAAATAGTGTTGTTGAATGTATTGTAAAGTAATAGTAATATAATAAATTGAACTAAGTAGTTTTTGCAGAATTTTCCATTGCACTGTACACTAAATACCCTAAGAATACAATCCCAATCATCTAATCTTTTGCTTTACTTTCTGTTTCTGTTTGGTTATACTTTAATTGGGTAGTGTAAAATAGATCGTCTCTTCTATCTTCCTGTTGACTCCGGTAAGAATTTTCAGTAGAAGATACTGTGAGAAATAAAAATTTAAATGTTTTATTTTAAATTGGGTTAGTTGAGAATATCGATAAGGGTGGGAGGGAAGGAATATTTTCTGCATAGTTTAACATTTTCGTCACCAGGTGCGCTGCTAAATGATGGAGTAATTATTTTTTTGTTTTCGCTACTTGGCGCGCTGCTAATTGCATAGAGTAATTAGTTTTTGTTTTCGCTACTTGGCGCGCTGCTGGATGTAGTAAATTCTCCTCCGTTCAACAGATGGCAGCAAGATCAGTTTCTACATTAGCGCTTCTACCATGTGTTACGGGAAACTCAGTAAGTTTTGCATTTTATTATATATTTATCCATGGTGGAGTACTCCAGTTTCCGTGCTTTCTACCAACACTTTCAATAATAAAAATTGGCTAGGGGAGAAATCTTGGGAGGTCCGAACCCTGGGGTTTAGCTTTAGTCTAAGAGACACTAGTCTAAAGACAGTACCTCGCGGAGGTAGATGACACACATGTCAGCATCAGATTCACACAGGAGTGTATTTCAGGCCTGGCGGACCCTGGGGAAGCGAAAGTATTATTTTTCATGATTGAACGGCGGCAGGGGACTTTTCTGATTTTCATAGTATCAACAAATTTTATAAAAAGTAATGGTTTATTAATATTTAAACAATTTTACAGTGGAGTCTACTCTGTAGACCTAACCTCTTTGGCATTCCTCTCAGGAAGTTGTTCTAATTTTGTTTTCTGTACGTAGGCTATATAATCAATCGGTTCTGTTCAAACAATGAAACAGTAACTTCTCCATTGTATGTTGTGAAAAAGTGGAATATTCCTTGTTTAATGTTTCTGTTACTACAATGCATAAATGTTTCTTACAGTTCCGTTAGTATATAGGCTAATATTTTAATCACGTGTACTACCACTACCGGTACTACTGCTGCTGCTGCTAATACTACTACTATAATAATAATAATAATAATAATAATAATAATAATAATTTAAATATATACATCTAGATTACACAACTTTTAACACTATAAAACTTTGTAAAACGTATTATGTGTCTTTCACGTGATAATTTTATGTTACCTTTTTAACATATTTCGGCCTATTGGCCATCATCAGAACTGGTCGTTGCTGATCTTGGCGTCTTTCGTTTTGTTTCCTGTGGGGGTGTGTTTGTGTAGTGTAATGTGGAGTCAAAGAGTGTATGTGTGTTCTGAAATTGAGTTGTGTGTTGAGAATTTCATTTGGATGTGTTTTTGTGTGTTTTTATATTTCGTATTGTTCTAGTGTATTTAGTTTCTGGCTTTTTCCTTGGATGTGTAGAATTTCCATGTCTGTGTTGATGTCTCAGTATGTGTGGTTAGCATTTGTGATGTGTTCTGCATATGTGTAAGTTTTTTTGTAATTTTGTTATGGCCGTGATATGTTCTTTGTAACGTGTTTAAAATTATCTGCCTGTCTGTGCTATGTAGAAGTTGTTGCAGATGTTGCATTTGAGTTTGTATACGCCTGTGTGTTTCTATTTGTTTGTTTGTGTGTTGAGGTGCTTTTGTAGAGCATTATTTGTTCTGTATGCGATGTTGTAATTTAATTTCTTGAATGAGGTTGCAATCTTGTTTGTGTTTTTGTTTTCGTATGTTAGCGTGATATATTTTTTGTGTTCTTGTGTTTGCTTTGTATTCTTATGTTTTTTTGTGATTATGTTTTGTCTTACGTATTATATTGTCTATTATGTTGGCATTGTATCAGTTTTCTTGTGCTATGTATTTGATTGTGTTTAGCTGTTCTGATGATAGCCAATAGCAGGCCGAAACATGTTAACAAGGTAACATAAAATTTAACACGTGAAAGACACATAATACCTTTGTGCGAGATCGTGCGTATTTGCTTGTTTTCCGCACAGAACCAATACGCGTTAAGTGTGAAATACCACATTCAGTATTCCCAACGTAACACACAACAAATTTCCCTCTTCTTACCGCTTAAGCGCGACATTCATTTTACTGCTTTAGTCTTTTAACATATTATTTTCAGAGACGTTTAACATAGTAATAATTATAAATTGGAAACTTACCACTGCAATTTCACCTAAATTGCAATGTTAATTATTGTTTTTAAATATTTGCAAAAATTAAGTAAAGTCTACTACTCCACGAAACTTATTGCATTCCTGATACAAGTAACATTAAGGAAGCCGTGAAAAAATCAACGAGATTCAAGATGCCGATGTTATTACTGCAATATGCTATATAAATAATATTGTTAAAATATTAAAATGAAAAATAAATCATTACATAACCTTACCGTTTGTTTTAAGTTCGCATTTATAGACTGGGGGGGGGGGAGACAGACGTATATCACGGCCTGCTGGAGTACAGTAAACACAGAAAACATTTTACAGCAACAATGTTGAAGAAAGATATTTTGGTGTTCCGAAGTTGGCGTCATTAAACAGAAACCAACATGGAGATTTCATTGCAACTAATTAGAAATTCGTCTTTCAGGTATGTAATAAACGATCTTCGCACAAAATAATGTACGATACACGAGCGGTATGTTTGTTTTCATGTTCTCGGAAATTAAAAAAGTTCAATTACGTTTCGCCTTTTCAATCTTTTCCTCGACCATGAAAACGTCAACATACCGCTCTAGTAACGTAGGGGAGAGTCGGGTAGTATCGGACATCGGGTAATATCGGACAGTGAGTTTCTTTCATCTACCACACGATGATAGTACCTGATTGACATGGTTACGTTTCTGTGATGTCGCATAGAGAAACGTAACCATGTCGTTCAGGTACTACCATATGGTGGTAGATGAAAAAAACGCACTGTCCGATACTATCCGATGTCCGATACTACCCGACTCTCCCCTATATTACTATTTCCAAAATAATTTACAGTGTCTCATTCAAAGTTGCATTTGTTTCATCCAGATTCTAACCCATGAATATTCGTTTGACATTCATAGTTATTTTTTCGGAAATGACGATGACGATGATGAAGAAGAAGATGATGACGGTGACGACGACGAAAACTGCTACTGCCGGTACTACGGAAATTCCAAAGCAAGGACACTTTTCTTTAGGAATACACTACTGGATTCATACATGCCACTTGTCCAAATAAAACGATCATCGTATATACAGAATGGCTCACATAACTTTTTCACCGCCGATAACATTTTAACTGCTATTGCTAAACATAATACAACAAATATAAATTAAGTTATATCGAAACGGATATCTTATACATGCAATGATTCTTTTCGCTTAAAGAATTTTCGTTATGAAAGTAAATAATCATTTCTTTTAATGGTAATACATAAATACTGTATTTTACTGAGGAAATTTTGCACATGATGTGGATATGACAGTAAAGCAATGTACACAAGCAAAGAAAAAATATAATTACTCTGGAAAAATAGGAAAACCTTGCCTTAAGCAGTCAACATTTCTCACAGCGACTGATTTAGATTTTATGTTTAAACACAAGATCATTTTAATTGCAACACTTCTGTCCACGCTCCATCGTTGATAGACTCACTGCTGTCATTTCTGCAGCGGTAATACGGTCTTTTATATCTTCCACTGTAGTTGAAATTCGTTGCACACTACAGGATTTACATGTCCCTAGAGAAAGAAATATAACGGCGTTAGATCAGGCGATCGCGCTGGAAATCTCTGAATAAAACTACCTCTTCCCACCCATCGATTTGGGAATATCAGGTTTACTCCATTCGTTGCCATTATGGTAAGGCATTTTGAGCAGGGCATCCATCATGCAGATACCTTATCTTCCGAAGCAAATTCAGCAGTAGAATATGGGTTAGGTACGTCTCAAGAAACGCGTGCACTTTCAACCTACAATTCCGATGTCAACATTATGAACGTTGAAGTCATAGGAAGGGATCCATCAGAGACTATTTCGTTTATATGACGTCATTCCATTTTCGACCAATGAAGTGTAATGAAATTTTGAATTTCAACCGATCACAGTCACACTTTGCGATAATTTTCGCAGCTAGATTTATCGCTATCAATTTATCGCATGGTCGTTCTTTTGTTTAGTCATTGTCGTCAACTGTTCCCCCGTAAATCGATGATTATGAATACATTAAGATGCAACTACACGGTTAAACTTTTCTTTCAACTTTAAAGCAATGAATGCAAGATTAATATTTAATATTAATTAATATATTTACGCAGTGAAGACGACGTTCAAAACGGCGCACAAAATCTTCATGCATCTTAATTTAACGTACGTTTTAAACTTGGTTCTTTCAATATTCTTTCCAGATTGCATGCATACGCGATTGGAATATTGAACTGTGTAGATGCAGCTTTAGTTTCTTTACACACTACAGCGAGAATGCGTTTGTCGAGCTATAAAAAATGCTTTCCTGTAGCACGTGGTAACGGTCGAAATAAAGCACAGCTGACACTGGTCCTCCTCAAACAGGTAACCTTACCTATTGTAGCCTATAAAATACATATTCATCTACTAATTCCATGTCCATTGTAGGCTATTTGAAAAAAATTACATTCCTTCATTCAGATTAGATAAATGAGTTTTCAACAATTCTTCATTTAATTAATGTATTAATGAGGTTACTATAATTATATTATACAATTTTAAATTAAATCATGATTTCAGCAGATAATGAAAATGTATTTATGTTATAATAATAAGAGAAAAGTGCAGTACATGTAATTAACATTGTTAAACCTGTATTTCGCTTTTCGCAATTGGCATTACTGAATAATAACATCGAATTTCTTTATTGCAATAATCGATATTTATCTATTTCAACTTCACAATTTCTGAATAAGTTAAGTATTCGTAAATATACAATTATTAACATTTTGTGATCGAATTTTAGGGATATATTATTTACATTTTTATTTTATTCACGAAATAGCCCTAATAAATGTCACTCGAGGTCTGAGATTTATCGCCAGATCTCACACCTCTCGTGACATTACTACAGATTAACTTTATGTTTACTCTTTCCGACGACAAACAGCCAATAAACTAGTCAGTTGTTATTATGCATTACTAACCTAAAAATTGCAATAAAAAACATTTTGAGTTCCCATTTTAAATTGAGGCGCTGGGTCTAATAACAGCTTAAGTTCAAAACCTATGTTTTGAGAAAAACAGTGTCAAAGTTTTAGAACAGTGTAGAAAGTTTATTAGTATATATACTCGTATCGTTTGTTTTGTATAATATTTTAGACTCTACAATTAATTCAAATCAAATATCAGTTATAATTCAAACACAACCCATTTGTAAATTAAGTATTAAAAACTTAAATCTTTATTATCTAAGAATTCTTAATTAGAATAACTCGGAAATTAAAACCGGTATAAAAGTATTATTTCACTAACATACACTAAGGCCCGGTTTCATAAATACGGCTAATCTAAAGATTATGTTAAAGCTAAGTTAAACCTAACAATGAGTTTAACTCAACGTACCGTATTACAGAGTCTCGGTTAAGTTAAACCGTAATGGAATACGATTGGTATTACTGCTAGGAAAGAAAAGAAGAACATCGCAACTGTTTAATTAAATTATTCATTTAAAATAGCCGACGCTCGTGGAGAATCTTCATTAGGAAACATCTTTGTTCTTCGATATCAGAGAGAGTATCATAAAAAAAAACTAATGAGGACCAATACCGCGTACTTCAGTATGCCTGATAGACTTAACCTCAAATAGTTTCTTAACGCTGGCTACCAACGTTATACTCCCAAACACAATGCAACCAAATTAAACCGTGCGTGACCATCCGTGACGTAACTCCATATAGAATCAACTGAGTAATGAAGTAATAATATCAGTGTGCGTATTTTATGTGCTGTCTAGAATATTAAGTCAAATAATAAAATTATTTTTACGAGTCTACTAAAATTAGGTAATATTATTAGTGTGTTTATAAATCAGGTCCCATAGTAAATCTTATCAGGAGACTGTCTGCTACACACAGTACAATGCGCAATAGGTTTGTAGTAGATTTACGGACACTTCCGAAATCTTCCATCGTTTCCAGTATGTCTACTACCAGAGGAAAATAGCACAGCGCAACTAGTAACTGATGCAGAGATTCAACAGAATGTTTTCAAAAATAAAAAAGAAATCATTTATCTTTTCAAATAATCTTTAAATTCAAACCCTAAAATACATATGTTTGCACTTTTTCATTTTTCTGTTGCATGTTGTACCCGAGTTTCAATTTTTCGAAATAAGTTTAGGACTAGAATCCTAATTCTGAAGGTTAGGACTATCTGCTTCTAAAACCTCAATCAGTTTCAAAACTTACGTTTATTTATGTACATTTTAAGGTGGTGAACTCTATTTCGAAAATTTCTTGGCCGCCGTGGTCGTTCAGTAATATTAATCACTCACACATCGTCACTCATAAGTTCTTGGAAAACATCTGCAATATCCATATGTATTGCGGGAACCGCCATCTTTCACTGTTGAGCCTTGAACTGCAGTTTAAACGGCAGAGAACTGTCGATCAAGTTAAACTCAAGTTAACTCAAGATTAACTGGTAGTTAAGGTTTATAAAATGAAGCAGAACGAAAAACTTCAGTTTAAACTGAACGTAAGATTTAAACGGCGTTTATAATATCGGGCACTAAATGTTGTCGGAGTTGGTAAAATTTCAGTCAGCTACACGGTGTAGGAAGCGCAATGGACCACTGAGAGTCCAAGTGCATATATCCGTTTCGAGTCCGACCCACGAAAAGCCAATCAGTAGTAATGTCTTATTTAATCGCGCTCCAAGTCTCAAATTCCATTGGAAAGATGCACGATCGTGTACCTAAAATGGTTCCTCCCATTTGCTCTTCTTTCACTGTGATTAATCAAAATCGGTCATTCACAGGAGTGGACACCGAATTAACTTATTGACTGCTCATTGTTACTCAATTGAGATTGTAACATGGTTCGTTACGAATCGTTTGACACCACTGCGAACGTTCTATCGCGTCGCATTCTCAAGTTAAGGTACGGTCACACGACGCTACTTTTGCAGCGCTGCAGTACAAAAAACTGCGCAATTCTTGTACTGCGACGTGTGAACAACGGTGCAACCCGAAAAGTAGCGGCTGCCGAAACTGCTGCTCGCTACTTTTCCATGCTGCGCGCAGCTTAAAAGTAGCGACGTGTGAACAGGGTTCTCAGGATTGCAGCCGCAGCATTTTTGATATCGGTTTTGTTGAAACTTTTGCTGCGGTTGCAACCAGTGTTACCACCCTAATGTGCCAATGATACTTTTATTGTTTGGATATATTTTAATGTTAAATGTGATTAAAATAAACTATTTGTAACAGTTATTAAATACACAACAGAGTCTGAGCATAAATGCTGACGATATAATTCATTTTTTAAATTTTCCATAGCGTAGTTCCAAACACGAGGGCTGCCAACATTGATTACGTGAATATATTGTTGGTTATCATTTCAGTATATAGGCGTTTTTAAATGCTTTATAGTAAAAATAATGTCAATTTATGAATACTAGATACGACAGAAAAGCAAATAATAGATAAGGAAGCTTTCGCATGAGTTTCTTAATAATGCGAACATACTGTAACCACAAAATGTATATTGAGAAGTCAACACGGAGATGGAAACCTGCAGCATGACTGCGGCTGCAAACGTAGCGCCTTGTGTGTGAACAGACTCGCAACCTCCAGTTGCAACTTTTGCTGCACTCGGGTTGCGCAGCACGAAAAGTAGCGTGCAGCGCGCTACTTTTGGCTTACGTGTGAACACGACACGCAACTTTTGCAGCTGCAGTACAAAAGTTGCGCAACAAAAGTAGCGATGTGTGACCGTACCTTTACACTGCCTCGGCTGCCAAGTGGCCAGCCAATTTGTGCCACAACTCCACCCTCTCGCGTATCGCTACATGACGCCATCCTACCCAACTTAAAGTCACGTTGGATAAATTGATCCTTAGTCTGTCAATCACCGTTTACTTCATTGTAATATGTCGTGTAGTTTATAAATTACAGACGCGTCAAAATTCAACTGAAAATGTGTCGGTCAAGTTTCTGGGATGGCACCCTAGCATTGTACCAAACTTATATACGTGTATACGCCAAAAAAAAAAAATGTAACATTCATATAAACTTGAATTTCTTCTTCAGTCTGTAGTGACACTCGGCCGAGAGACAATTTTACTGTCGACATATATTGTTGCCGTATTAGAAAAATGCGAACTCTGTCATCTGTTTTGAAAATATTTATTAAATGAAAATTTGTTGTGGTTTTACTCAGTCTCTCCGACTGCAAAGTGTATAAAAAGCGAAAGACGAAGAGCCGCAACATTTGAGTCCGACCCACGAAAAGCCAATTAGTAGTAATGTCTTATTTAATCGCGCTCCAAGTTTCAAATTCCATTGGAAAGATGCACTATCGTGTACCTAAAATGGTTCCTCCCATTTGCTCCTCTTTCATTGTGATTAATCAAAATCGGCATTTCACAGGAGTGGACACAGAATTAACTTATCGACTGCTCATTGTTGCCCATTTGAGATTGTAGCATGGTTCGTTACGAATCGTTTGACACCACTGCGAACATTCTATCACTTCACATTCCCGAGTTACACTGCCTCGGCTGCCAAGTGGCCAGCCAATTTGTGCCACAAATTCACCCTCCCGCTTATCGCTAGATGACGTCATCCTCCCCAACTTAAAGCCACGTTGCATAAATGGATTCTTCGTCTGTCAGTCACCGTTTACTTCATTGTAATACTGGGTGTTCATTTCAAAGTGTGTCATGACGTCACTGTTGGTGAGTCAGCGATTTGAAGCGAGTTTCAGCTTTTATGTCAGAGAAGTTGCCTATTAATCAAGGCGTTCAATCTGAACTTGAGAACGTGTACGATATAACTTGAACGTCGTAGCAACAGATGGCGGTCTGTACGGTCTGTGTGCTACCATAACCTCTTTCGAACTGTGTTTTGCGCGGCCAAGTCGTACCCATGGTATTTGTTATCATCGGTTGCGTACTGCAACATTCCACAACACAAATCAAATGCTACGTGTCCATGTTGACCGTCGAAGTTAATGTCAACAAATACTGTACGTAAGTAATCGTCTTAGCCCTCTCCCCATATCCCGACAGTAAGGAAAAACTCACCTCAGTACGTGTTTCCAAACAGTTCACATTCCTGCCACTACCGGCGTTACGGTACGTATCGGTAAGTACTCTTCTGAATGAACGCTGTACTTGCTAGGCAACTTCTCTGGCACATAGGTAATACGCCTCTGCGGAAATGTAGGAAGATTGAATTCTCTAGGCTCATCGGCTAGCCACATGACGACATACAGTGAGCCATGACACACTTTGAACTGAACACCCAGTATGTCGTGTACTTTATAAATTATAGACGCGACAATGTTCAAATGAAAATGTGTCTGTCAAGTTTCTGGGATGGCACCCTAGCATTGTACCGAACTTATACACGTATTCACGCCAAAAAGAAATGCAGCATTAATGTAAACTTGAATTTCTTCTTCAGTCTGTAGTGGGACTCGGTCGAGAGACAATTTTACTGTCGACATACATTGTTGCCATATTGGAAAAATGCGAACTCTGTCATCTGTTTTGAAAATATTTGTTAAATGAAAATTTGTTGTGATTTTACTCAGTCTCTCCGACTGCAAAGTGCATAAAAAGCGAAAGACGAAGAGCCGCAACAGTTGCTCACGTGATCGATACGATTATGTGCTTCTTTGTCTCCCCGGTGCCCTTCCCCCGGCCAGGTCAGTGCGACGCGTGCGTCACTCCGCTTTCATATCGGATTCACAAATGGGCCAGCAGCCTAATGGGTAGCCGCAGGCTTGCAATCAGCAGTAAAGCTAATGTTGGTTTTAATTAGAATTCGCCCTGCAACGAGACCGTCCCCGCCCCGCGCCGCTCTCTGCACCCCCACCCTGCATGTCCGCCAGCAGGGCTACAGAGCTGTCTGCTCTGCTTCCACATGGAGACTGCAAATGATTGGAATTGATTTCGCAAAGAAAAGAGTTCGCATCTTCCCAGTGATAACACCCATGATGTCGTTTAAAAGGAGACGCTCATAAGTCAGATATTTTCAGATTTGAAACTCGGGTTCAAATCCAGGTGATCCAAGTGCAATTTAAGGTAAAATAGGACAGTGTTCAGATCATATTTTCGCAGGTACTCCCGTTTCCCTCACTTCCATTTCATTCACATATACGGCCAAGCGGAGCTATTACGATACAAAAAATCAATTTTTACTGTAATTTTTCTATCAAAGCATATAAAATTTATAACTGGGCTTTAATGCATAGGATGAAAATAAATGGTTCTAAAAGTAAGTCTATAACATTTTGTAAAACCCGAGAGGAAACTAGTCTTAATTACGAATTCAGTGGTGTTGTAATTCCGCAAGTACAATGTTGTAAATACCTAGGAGTGTATTTAAACTCCAAACTTTCTTGGGGAGAGCATGTTGATAATGTTACGGGTAAAGCATGGAGGGCACTTCACTTTATTATGAGAATCTTGAGAAAGGCTAGCCCCAAATCGAGGGAAATAGCATATCTAATGGAATACGGAACTACATGTTGGGATCCCTATAGAATATATCAGATAAATTCCTTAGAAAGAATCCAGTATAGGGCAGCTAAATTTGTTAAAGGTAAAAGAGAAGATGGAAACGATATGATAAAAGAACTTAAATGGGAAACTTTGGAAAACAGACGTAGGAAAACTAGAATAACATCATTATATAGAGCACATCTAGGTCAGAAAGCATGGGTAGACATAACGGCTCGGTTAGAAAAGCCAATGTACTATGGTAGGAACGATCATGATTTTAAAATCAAACGTAGGAAACAGAAAACGGATGTAGGTAAATTCTCATTTTTAAATATAACTATAAATGATTGGAATGACCTACCTGCAGCGGTCTTTGAGGGCTGTCCTTCCTTAAGGAGTTTCAAGAATAATTTAAAAAGTTGTTTATCAAGTGCAAATTAAAATTTAGGTGACATTTAACATTTAATTTTTTAAGGTGACATGTATTTATTTAGCCTGACGAGTTACTTCCTTGGTTTGAATTGTAAATTATTTAAAAATAGCGTCTAAGAGGGCCTTAGACTAGAAATGTTTAGTTTAAATGTAGTTCTGTTTATAAGTACAGTATGCATAAGGGTGTAATTATTTGACTTATTTGAACAGTTGTATCAGTGAAGCGAGGTGAGTGAGTGGAGTTATGGTTTTACAGTGCAGTGAATAGTTCCGATCAGTGATAATTTATAGTGTCAATGAAATGTGTTCTATAGTGTCAGTGAAATGTGTTACACAGTGTCAGTGAAATGTGTGCTAAAGTGTCAGTGAAATGCGTCATAGTGCCACTACAGGGAATGAGATGAGAGTAAAGTGAAAGACTATTGAAACTTATGTAGGACCTATACATAATTATGTAGGTTGTAATGTAAAATTAGGTATTTTATTTATGTTTTATTATTATTGTGTTAAATTATATTGTGTATTCTTATTGTATTGTGTATAAAATTGTATTGTGTTTTGTATAATTATATTGTGTATTTTAAATTTATTGTGTATTGCTTATCATTTTTTGTGTATTGTTTATATTGTGTATACCACTGCCACCGGGTGCTTGCCCACTTGCAGTGTAAATAAATACATATACAAATTTGAAAAAAGAATAATAATAATAATAATAATAATAATAATAATAATAAAATAAGACGAGCTACTTTAAATATATATGAAGGATTTGGAGTTAAATTTATTTTTTATTTGTAATAATGGACAAAATTGAAACAAAACCACATGTGAGGGCTATTATGATAGACCAGTGATGTCAAGGTCAAGAGCACGTAAGACAGTTCTGCGTGCGATCGAGTGCTCACTGGTTGCACTGCGACAGCAGAAGTGAATAAAAAGGGTGAGCAAAGTAAACACTATTGTCCTATGACTGCAAGATGAATTAAACTGTTTCTATTATTTAATAGATAATGTGTTACATTCATACAAGACAACAATAAATCAGAACATGTTTTGTAGACTGTACCTCTCTAATAAATGCAATTAATTATAAAATAGTAGGCTACAATAAATAATAAACGTAGCTTCTCCTTAACTTAATACTTATATAATTTCAGATAATGGCTAGAATATAATTAATTTTTATATATTTATATAATAATCCAACTAGTATAAAAACACTGTTTTCCTGTTTTAAACTTACCATTACAAAAGTGAACTAAATTACAGGACATTATGCATATGGAAAAATGAAATAATAGGCCTGCAACAAATAATAAACATAGTATATATTCTTTATCTTAGCGGTTTTAGATAATGTGTCCTACCTAATTAATTGATGTTTAACTGTTACATACTTAATAATGTACTTATTATATGAACAGCACATTTGTAAAACAAATTTAAATTTTTGACTTCTCGTCTAATTTAGAAATATTTTTTTCTTGTTTTGTCCGGCGAAATTATGTTTCCTGCAACATGACGTATCATCTTATAATCTCGATCTTAGTGTTCGTTTTGTGAAGTTCATAAGTGCTTACATACGTGCTTACTGCCAAATATATAAACAATTTGCGCTGCAAATATTCGTACCCTGGATATATTATCCGGCAAAGCGACTTCCAACTTGGCCCTGTTCACAGAACTTTTCCTGGCTTAACCAAAGAACATCACAACGGTAAGGTACATTGTCAAACTGAAAATCTATGGACAACGTATCTTGACATTTTTAGACAGAATTCGTAAAGAGTCTACGCTATTAGCATCATACTCTTTTTGTACTTTATTCTGTAAACTTAAAATGCAATGTAGTGAGGAAGAATCTCTACAGTACGTTAAACATATATCCATTATTATTTAATGTCGATAAAACAACAAAGTTTCAATACTTCATTATGTACACTTAGCGGCAAAAAGAATGGGCCGACTCTTGGTCGATAGAAATTCTAAGTTCTATCGCGCGGTTCACTCGTGTAAACGTAACCCACTGCACGGCATTGCTGTGGTGTCTCTTCATTGAAAGTCATCCGTCTATAATGTAACAAACCTTACGAGCAGTGTGTGGCCCAGTGGTAACAAGTCTGACATGCGTGCCAGAGGTTGTGAGTTCGCCTCCTGGGACGGTAAAATTATTATTTTTTTTTTATTTTAACTTTTACTTAATTTATTAGTTTAAATGTGAAATGGCATTTGTTAACAAACTTCGTTATGCCTGCCTTTTAAAAATATTATTGGCCATCACCTGTGGGCTATTAGTAGGAGAGACCTGGTCTGTATAAACAAAAATACTTGTTTCACATCCTAAAAAAACGGACACATATCAAACACAAATAAATAATTAAATTAACAAAAACAAACAATTTGTTAATATAGTAACAAAACAAGGTTGTGGTGGGGACTAATATCTCGTCACAAACCACCTGCGTCAACATCTGCCCTCATTCTGCGCGGCATGGAGTCTACAAAATTATGGAACAGGTCTAAATTCTTGGCCATCTTCTCCCACGCATCTAGAACTCTGTCCCACAATTCCTCAGGTGTCCGAACGGGTCGTTGTTCTGCCCAATTAGAGCGTAGGATCCTTTTGACTGCAGCCCACAAATTTTGAATCCGATTCATATCTGGTGAATTTGGAGGCCAGTCGACTGGGTCGACATCACGCCTCCTCGTAAACCATCTTTGAATCCGGTTGGCGGTGTGTAGTCTATCGGATGATTATCCTGCTGGAAGAAAAGTGTTCCTTCTGGATATCGTTTTCGGGCGGAAGGGATCATTACATTTGCCAAAATGTGTTCGTAGACTTCTGCCGTAAACAGACCGTGGATGCGTTCCAGAAGTCCTGCCCCATCGTATGACATCCACCCCCAACACGCGACTCTCACGCGAAGCGTATCGGTGGTCATTCATACAATAAGCTAGGACAGTACTATCATTGCTATTGGAGACAATTACCTTGTCGGAGAAAATTACATTTCTCCAATCAAAGTCCTGTCGCAGAGTATTATACACAGAATGTTACTGGAGACAATTACCTGGTCGGAGAAAATGACATTTCTCCAATCGAAGTCCTGTCGGAGAGTAGCATACGCAGAATAACCTATGCGAACCAGGCCAATGAGTTATTGTTTCTGTGCCATCTTCAAGCGTAATGACGAGACAGAACGTTATAATAACAGATAGCAGTATTGCTTGGAAGAAAGAGGGAGATTTATTATTTATTAGAGTATGGGCATATTCTAAGAGATATCGCCACATAATTATAGCTTTGCGAGACACATATGATGGCAATTTTGTAATAAAAAAAGAATATTTGGGGAGATTCGAACCTTGAGCTACTGCTACTAACTTGTTCAATATACCAATGCCGTAACAACTTACGCTACTGTAATTGTTTATATCGCTTCGGCATAATACATGGTTTTCCTGTTCATATTCGCTCCGGTTGATTTTGTATTTATCAAGTTTATTACTATTTCACTCTCAAGGGCCCTGATGTATCTACTGTTGTCACGCCAGGAGAAGGCGGCTGAAGTACTTAGACGGGGCGGAGGGGAAACAGTCGCGCATGCTCACCGCGCTGTTCACTGCAATATTCCTGTTTCACAAACATCTACTGCACGTGTCTATGAATCTTTGCGACTTTGTGATAATAATAGTGGGGTTTTTATTGTAGTGTTTTATTAGTTTCAACAAGACAATTGTTTCCAGTATACCACAAATCTTGTATTGCTTTAGTTATCCTTTGCTTTTCGTGTTAATAATAATATAGTTAATAGAATTTATGTTATTGTATACTGTTATTTAGGTTTATAGCAGTTTTTTGTTTATTGTAAATATGTCGACAAAGAGGAAACAAGGATTGACAATCTATAGCGAAGAAAGGAATATTATTAGAAGTGCAAAATAATTCTGTGATGAAGAAAAACAACAACAGTGCCTTTGCATTCCTCTTACGAAACCTACAGCAAAAGTAGAAAAGTACTCTAATCTATCCACAAGAACAATACAGCGTATAAGGAATGAAATGAAAGACTGCACAGAAGAAAGTGCGTTGTCGACACCTGAGGGAGAAAAAAAAATGTAAACGTCCAGACTACCGAAACGCAAATGTAGATGACTTCGACGGGAGATTGACAAAAAAAGATATAATTGAGAATTTTTATTTGAAAAAGAAAGAGGGCCACCGGCGTAGCTCAGGAGGTAGCGCGTTTGCCTGCTGATCTGCAGTTGTGCTCGGGAGTGAGTTCGATTCCCGTTTGCGCTGACTACCTGGTTGGGTTTTTTCAGAGGTTTTGCCAAGCGGAAGGCGAATGTCAGGTAATCTATGGCGAATCCTTGGTTTCATTTCGCCAAATACCATCTCGCCATCATCAATTCAATCGACAGTGAAGAAGCTAGTAGTTATTACAGTGTCGTTAAATAACAAGTAAAAAAAATAGTACCAAGCTGCAACAAACGTCTACCCTTTTACAAGAGAAAACTGATTTGAAATGAAAGACAACATTAATACGAATACTGAAGAAAAAGGATTTCAGGTGGAAGAAGTGTGCAGCAAAAAAAATTGAGGAAAACACTGTAAATTAGAATACGTGAAGATATCTACAGCAAATAAGAAAGCTTAGGAAAGTGGAAAAACCGATTTTGTATCTGGACGAAATGCGGATAGATAGGCCTACCAATTTAACGTTTCCCAAGTGCTGGCACGATAAAAATGTTACGGGAGTTTTGACTACCGTAAATGTGTCCAGAACCCTCATTGTTATCCATCAGGATGGGGGCGGTGGGGCTAATGGCTTTGTTGAGAGATTCGAATTAATATACACGGTTGGAACATAAACAGACGATTATCATGGACAGATCGTACTCCATAAATTTTGAAAAATGTGATAATGATCGTCATAGCGACAGCACCGAAGATGCGGTATCTTTTATGTCTGACTCCGTTCCCGTGTAGCCAAGTAAGTGGACGAAGTTTTCAGGTCAGAGTGTAGCGTGAAGTTCCCCCGTCCCGCCTATCTACTCCCCGCGCCAACTCGTAGCGCGAAGACAGTAGAATCAACCCGCCATTCGATTTTATTACATATTTTAGCCTCTTAAACAAAATACATCAAATTTAAATGGTTTAATTATGTGTTACCTAGTGAACTATGGCGTTGACGAGACGAGCATGCGCAATGTATGTCTCTGGAACTTAGAAATTGTCGGCCGGCCCATTCTTTTTGCCGCTAAGTGTACATCAAATAATAATTTCAGACGTTTCACATTGCTTCTCTTTGTAGCTAAATGCTTTCCACATATCAGACAAAGGACATTATCTCCTCTTTCATTCATAAGAAGTCAAGAGTTCCGTCAGCCTAAAACTTACTGAACGACTTCTTCCTCAATGTACAACCCTTGAGTTCACCACTGACTTGTACCTGCGTGCCGTAAGTGCTCTGAGCAGCGCATACGGGCGATGAGGCACGCTTGCGCTCTGATTGACATCACTGTGATAGACTTATTCTGATACAGTATTATAAATTTGGCACATATTACACCGAATAATGAAGTAAGGTTATTGAGATTCTTAGTACCTGTAAAAGTTTAGTTGAAAACACATTTAGATTTAGCAAGTTTTGTAATGACCTCTTTCGCCAATAAAATTTAAACAATTTACTGAAACTTTAACACCTTACTACTAATGCTAGAAAATTTCTGTCTCCCAATTATTCTTTTGTGTGTAACATAATAGACTGAGAAATTTATTACGCAGTTTGTATTGCTCAAATACTTTTAAAATACATTTTTAAATAATGATGAATCTATTTTCCAAACTTGTGTTAAACTTTAGCAGCAAGAAGAAAGACTATTAAGCTAAAACGTTTGGTAAGTACGAGTATGTAAAAATAAGTTTATATGTGTAATTTTTTAATTTATACAAAACTGTAGGTGTCAACATGTCAATTCAAACATCACTTAGGAGGTAATACATTATTTTAAGTTATAAAATTTATGAACTTGGTTAACTTCTTTCAAACTAAACATAATGTCATAAGAGCTCTTCTAGCATACTATAATACCCTTAAAAGTGTACCATAATATCCCTAAAAAGTATATCATAATAGCCCTTCTCATTCATTCACTAATTACTGCTAAATTGATCAACATTCAGAGTTTTTCTTTAGAGAAAAATTAAGGAGCGTTTTTGCAAAAGTCGATAGATGCAGAAATCAAGATTTTACAGAAATTACATTTTTAATTTAAAGACAGAAATATTTATTTTACAACAACAATTTTCACAGGAAGCATTCTTTGTTCTGAGGCAATGAAAGTAGGTTTGAAAAATATAAGCACTTTTTTGTTATTACTTGTCAGTTTTAGGCGCAAAATATAAGAATTTTTTCAAAAGTCGATAGATGCAGAAATCAAGATTTTACAGAAATTATCCCTAAAAAGTATATCATAATAGCCCTTCTCATTCATTCACTAATTACTGCTAAATTGATCAACATTCAGAGTTTTTCTTTAGAAAAAAATTGAGGAGCGTTTTTGCAAAAGTCGATAGATGCAGAAATGAAGATTTTACAGAAATTACATTTTTAATTTAAAGACAGAAATATTTATTTTACAACAACAATTTTCACAGGAAGCATTCTTTGTTCTGAGGCAATGAAAGTAGGTTTGAAAAATATAAGCACTTTTTTGTTATTACTTGTCAGTTTTAGGCGCAAAATATAAGAATTTTTTCAAAAGTCGATAGATGCAGAAATCAAGATTTTACAGAAATTACATTTTTTAATTTAAACATACAAATATTTATTTTACAACAACAATTTTGACAGGAAGTATTCTTTGTTTTGAGGCAATGAAAGTAAGTTTGAAAAACGTAAGCACTTTCTTTTAATTACTTGTCAATTTTAGGCGCAAAAAATAAGATTTTTTTCAAAAGTCAATAGATGCAGTCTATCTTCATATGAATCTCATTACAACACCAATAAAACTGAAGAAAATTATTAGTGTCAACACAAAAGTACAATTTTATCACAGAAGTCTAATGGGACACATCTGCTAGAACTGTTGTGTAGAAGTCCTTTGCCTCGCCTGTTACTTCGAAACACTGCATGAGTTTCTTAACGTCATTCTTTTTTTCTTTTGACACCATGTTGACTTCTGAAAGAACAGGGGAGTTTAACACACTACCACATGTTTTAATTCTTTGCTTTAGCACACACACTGCCACTGGACACGCTGTGTAGCCTATATGTTTTGCACAATGTTTATTAAGCTGACACTATTCTGAGTAGAAGAAAAATAAACAAAAATGATTCTGCCTATATTCATTCAAGAGCAATAATAAAAGTAACCGATCATCACGTCAAAGTTTTCGAAATACAAAACTGTCTTTTTTTAATGCATTTATGAGGCTAATAATGCTTTTTTTTTTTGTTCAATATTGCTTGTTAAAGAGCATAAAATGTACTTCCATATTCACAGTCTTGAACATTTTAAAATTAAGACTTTGGTACATTTTAAATTCTGTATCACATTACCCCGACTTTTTTCCACACTGTATCATATTAGCCTTACTTGGCCCTAAGTCATTACTCTCACCATTCGGACGCGACGTACACCAAGCCCCCATGGGTTCACTACAGACGACGCCAGGCATCTTGTTAACATTTCCGGCGTGTTTCCCGAAGAGCGTGGCGTTTCATTTCTGCTGATTTCAGAAAAGCTACTGTCACTGGAAGTGAATAGTTTTAAATTTGTCTATAATAATTTTTTCATGAAACATACTGGAATATCACGTCATTATAGCTGTGGCAGGGAGGAAAAAGGTCTTAATTAAAAATTTTATTCTTTTCAGGAGAGCAGTAGAAAGATTGAAATTGGAGTCAATTACAGAGTTTTTTAATTAAGAGGTTTTTCCTGGATATTATTTGTTTATATTTCTCCTAAAATAGGTAATTTTGCTCATTTAACAATTTTCTTAATTATTTCCATAAATAGTCGCACTTAATGTATTTTAAGACGATAACCCGAACTGAGTATAAGGGACTATGTAAACATAAGACCTTTTTCATGTCAAAATAAATGAGAAATGTAAATTGTTAGGAATGCAAAATCGGTCTTAAACAATTATAGGACAGTTTACCCTGGTGCTTAAAGTTTCAAAAGGAAAGGGCATCAGTATGTGATAAAATGGCTAAAATACAAGTTAGACCTTTTTAATAGGGTAGCATGGAAAGTAAACATGTGATGGTTTGTAAGGAATAAAGTATTAAATACATTTAAGTCCGTTATTCTGTGTGTGCTCGATTCAAAAAGCACTTAGGACGTTTGGTAACGCTCTATAAATCCAGTCAGGAGTCTTGAGTTTAGCCGTTTTACCAGATTGTAGAGAATTATCTCCGCTTTCAGAATATATAAAAATCTCATTTTCACAAAAAAATGACTTAAGACATTTTTCCTCCCGGCCACATATTAGACGATGTAACAGTTATCGCGATTGCCTCTTAAATGACGTGTACATAAACGCATGACAAGAACTGTTTATAAATTTGCTAACATTTAAACTGAAGATGCACAATTAGTTGCAGCAATAATTTCATGTAATTACTGCAACGTTATAATGGATCATTTAGAAATATATACAGGTATGCCATTCTGCCTCAACCTCTCCAAGAACTAGATCCCTTTTCGCGAACGAGTTGCCTAATAAGACCCAGAGGCCCGAAGAATGTTCAAGTTCACGATTATTAGTATTTTGATCCATGATGGTAACGTGAAGCAGCTTTAGCTGTTTTTTGCAGAGTAATATGCGTGACAGTTACAGTGAAAGCAGTCCTTCAGGACATTGAAAAGAAAGGTGTTACAGTGCACATTACACAACACACTTCTCACCTATCTCAAATTTCATTTCAATTCTGATATCTGACCTCCGCAACTAGGTGCTGTCCTGTATGGTGTATCAGTTGCGTTAACCATTCGATTCGAGCAGTCATGTCAATTGATGCCCATAGGAGCAAGCGCGCGCTTTAGAGCTCAGGAGAGACTGAGCGCTTTACAGCGGAAGGGAAAGAGACAGACGAAAGAGGTAGCATATGCCGCTAGGTCGAGCTATATTCAGGGATGGCCAGAACTGATTCAATAGATAAAGGGAAGAGAACTTATTAAAACTATACCCATGTTAATTTTTAGATTTGTCTGAGAAGTATGAGTGCATTATAAGATTGTATGTTTTAATTTTAATGTTCATTTTTCACAAGTTTGATTTTTTTGTTCAAAATAAATATTTTCTCAACTTCCTTTTAGGCCTATTGAAAAGTGAAATTTTCAGATATAGGCCTATTTATTTAGTAGCCTTACAGAATGTTTTCGTAAATCTAATATGCCGTAAATACGTATTACTGAAGATAGTGTATTGAAAATTTTTAAAATATTCTCATGGAAATTGTTTGTAAGGAGATGAATTAACAAAGCAACTACTGTTACATCATAAGCAAAATAACTTCAGCACATTTCGAGAAAATTGATTAATATTCTGATGATAGGAAGTTGATCACCACTATCACCTTAAACCATAATGCAATGAGAGTTTTGTTATGGAATATTAGTTACACTTAAAACATATACAGCACCTGGGTAACTTTGTTTTGTACTGTAATATTTTTTTCATTAGTTTATTGATTACTTTTATAAGGCTAAAGGTACCATCAATACCAACTCCAACTAATCATGTCGTACTAAATCTCTTTTCTTCGGATATCACTTTCTTTATGAAGGATGTGTTTCATCCACTTAGTACAGTATAGTTGTACTACTATATAATTTATGTGAATGTTCCTTCTTAACTCTTTATTATGTTATTAACATTTAAAACACAACTGCAATATTAAGAAATTGGTATTAGTACTTTTGTTTTACAGACAATATAGATAATATCAAACAGAAGAAGCCATATAAAAATAACGACATAAAATTTCACGTTCCGTTTGAAGTTTGTGCACCACTGTTTTCTTAGCGCTTGATGCCCGCGCACGACTTCAAGGTCAGAAAAATGCGCTTGCTTTGACATCACTGGATTAGAGGTTCGTGGGTGTAGGTTTCAAAGGTCGATATAATTCTTATCATGTCTTATTCTGGAAGTTTAGTGAATCTGGAAGGACCGTGTCGTAGATATACGGCATGTCAAAGGAATTCTGTCTCTGATAGACGGATATAGGGAAAACTTGTCTGCAATTCTGACCCATGTCGAAATAGGGAAGTAGAACAATGTACCCATACAAGTTGTGTAAATTCTGGTGAGCTGGTCCCATCATCCATTAATCCATAATTTAACATAACGTGCGTGTAGTTACGGTATATTTATTCTGCATTTTTGATCCTAACAAATGTAACTTTGAAAAATTCCTTTACAGAATGAAAAGTTATGATCTATGTTTAATAAATGAAAGTGACTACTAAAATTAAAAACATCACGGATAAAAGTTTTGATGACATTTCAGTGTACTTCTTCATGCAAAGTTGCAAGAAATGTTCGGAAGCAATCGATGGTCACTTTGATCAATACATTAAATTTAGTAATTTGCCTAATATTTTGCTTTATTTATTTATTTGTTCATTTCGTTTATTCCTTATTATTCATAAATTTAATGTATTATTAACTATTTCACTATTTCATTTATTATTTATTCATTTAATATAATCTCTATATTTTACGGGACTAGCAGTGACAAACCGAATGGATGACGACAATTTCCACTTTTCGTTGAAACTCCCAGTATACGTAGGTATAATAAACTTGCAATTAATTTGGTCGAGTAATTCAATAGTTTTGGAGTTCAATTAATTTTCCATTTCTTTCGGTTGCAAGTTACGGATCAAAACAAACCAGCCAGCTCTTCTCCCCGTTTCATCAAGCTCCCAGCCTTGCAAACAGATCTATGTGGGTCAACGTTTCATTAAGGCTGAACATATCTGCGCAGGAGAGCGTCTCGTGGAAATGCAGAGGATTCTACAGACAAACCAGGAACGCAATCACGAAATATGAAGGCGTGTAAAATATGCCAATAAGGTGCAGTGTATTCGGAACTACAAATCGAATTTTCTCCAGAAATAAAAAGTTGTAGTTTTTTAAACATAAAACATATATTTTGTGCCAGAAGTTTTTATAGTGCTGCAAATTTTTAGTGGAGGGGTGGTGGAGAATAAGGAAAATAATGTATTTCTCCATACCAATTTATAGTACACTTCCTGAAATGTCATCGTTTGTGCAAATTCCACGTTCTACCTACAAGCAGTTTCCAGTTTTTTCATTTATCAACCATTATTACGATTAGGGAAAACACGGAAAATTTACTTGAAGCAAGTAAAGCGATAGGTTTGGAAGTAAATCCCGAAAAGACAAAGTATATGATCATATCTCGTGACCAGAATATTGTACGAAATGGAATTATAAAAATTGGAGATTTACCCTTCGAAGAGGTGGAAAATTTCAAATATCTTGGAGCAACAGTAACAAATATAAATGACACTCGGGAGGAAATTAAACGCAGAATAAATATGGGAAATGCCTGTTATTATTATTCAGTTGAGAAGTTTCTGTCATCCAGTCTTCTGTCAAAAAATCTGAAAGTTAGAATTTATAAAACAGTTATATTACCGGTTGTTCTGTATGATTGTGAAACTTGGACTCTCACTTTGAGAGAGTAACAGAGATTAAGGGTGTTTGAGGATAAGATTCTCAGGAAAATATTTGGGACTAAGAGGGATGAAGTTACAGGAAATTGGAGAAAGTTACACAACGCAGAACTTCACGCATTGTATTCTTCACCTGACATAATTAGGAACATTAAATCCAGACGTTTGAGATGGGCAGGGCATGTAGCACGTATGGGTGAATCTAGAAATGCATATAGTGTGTTAGTTTGGAGGCTGGAGGGAAAAAGACCTTTGGGGAAGCCGAGACGTAGATGGGAGGATAATATTAAAATGGATTTGAGGGAAATGGGATATGATGATAGAGACTGGATTAATCTTGCACAGGATAGGGACTGATGTCGGGCTTATGTGAGGGTTGCAAAGAGCCAGGAGCTTACGCTCGTTTCATAAACAGATTCGCATCTTAATTATTAGTATTATGGGCTAGTTGCATAATACGAGGGGGATCCAGGAAATAACGACCGTTCGCGCATACCCGCCGCGCAGCTGACTCCCCTTCCTTGTTTGAAGGTCAACTGGCTTCTTTAACATGTGTTCTCATAAAGTTGTGAGTACTGGTTGCAACAAGTCGCCATTGTGCATTTTGTGTTACTTCAAAATGAACGACGTGATTGATAATCCCGCCGACTGTGAGGTGAGGAGTGTGATTCGATTTTTGAATGCCCGACATTTGAAACCTGCAGAAATTTACCGGCAATTGAAAGAAGTGTATGGTGATACTGTAATGAATGAAAGAAATGTGAGAAAATGGTGCGAGTTTCATCGTGTACATTTGTTCGCCCATTGTTGAACACCATTTCCTCACATTTCTTTCATTCATTACAGTATCACCATACACTTCTTTCAATTGCCGGTAAATTTCTGCAGGTTTCAAATGTCGGGCATTCAAAAATCGAATCACACTCCTCACCTCAGAGTCGGCGGGATTATCAATCACGTCGTTCATTTTGAAGTAACACAAAATGCACAATGGCGACTTGTTGCAACCAGTACTCACAACATTATGAGAACACATGTTAAGGAAACCAGTTGACCTCCAAACAAGGAAGGGGAGTCAGCTGCGCGGCGGGTATGCGCGAACGGTCGTTATTTCCTGGATCCCCCTCGTATATTATTAAATTATCGCTTTCTTTAAAGTGGCTAATGCAAAACAACACTTCATTTAGCGACTGTAAAATTTTGTCCTACTACACGTATTGTTTTTAGACACAAGTTTTCTTCCCTTTTCTAGCGGATTGACTTGCACATCCCCGTATAATTTGGACGCAGAAAATACTTCGCATTTGGAAGTACTATTTTCGAAAGAAGGAGAACGACATGAAAAAAGTTCAGGCTGTTATTACTTCAAGGACACAGAAAAAGACAACGGCACACTATATGCAGTTCTGCATCTCCGCTGTAAGCAATGTAAAATACTCGTAGTCAAGTACTTTATATATCTAACATATCGCCTGATTGAGGTTCTGGCTGATAAGTGCATCTATTATGAGGCAGTACATCTCACTTGACGATATGTGTCAAAGGAAGAACAATTGTCTCTATGCATCTGAAGTCTGCCTAGTGCAATATGTAGCTAATCGGCGATTTATGCAATAGAGGGGGAAAGGAACTGGCCAACCTACCCCATTATCTAGTGCCTCATAAATGGTGCTTTCTTGTTATCATTTGTGAGGTTCAAACCTGTCTTCGGACAGTTGACTAAACAACAACCTATCTAACATACATATGAAAACTATAACCAGTGGTAGTTCCTGTACTAACATCTTGATCAATCCTGCGGATAAAAATCTCAAGCTTTGCTGTATCAGTAATGTCACTGCTGTCATCAAGAGCCAGTGAATAATATACGATTTTTCTTGCTCCTTTTTTAACCTTCCTCTTGATTATAATCAGGAATTTTCTAAATTCTTCTCTCGATGCTTGACCGAGAAATTCGTAGTTTTTTTTTAAATTAAAAACTACTTATGGACAAGTTATTTAAGCTATTTTAATCATTACTCTTTTGAGAAATTCTGTTCTATTAAAAGACTTTAAAGCACGAGCTATTTCAAACACCATTAGGCAGCTGACATCCTTACATTTATTTATCTCATCTTTCTCTTCCTGGTTATGATTTAATACATGTCAATTCCTGGCCTTTAATAGTTCGATGGCACATAATATTGAATGAGTTTTTTCTACAATATTATTATGAAATGAATAACTAATAAATAGTTACCCTCGTCTAAAGATGAAGAAGATTGAAATTGAGATAAAACGTAATAATTTTATACTTCTAGAGAGAAGATCTAAAAATATCAATATTCATGCACGTACAGAAGAATTATAGAAACACACACTTAATAGTCAATAATAATAATAATAATAATAATAATAATAATAATACATTATTCAGCCTGGCAATTAATGTTTCTATACATTATACTCCTAATTGAACCGTTGAGCAAAGTAAACATATTACATTTTGTCCGACAGAACAAAAAAGTTCTCCTTTTCATTCTTTACGAAACTATCTCTTACTGCTTGTAGAGACAGAGTTTGTAGAGCGACATGATACCGCCACTGTTTGCCTTCAGTACGTGAATGAAACACACAGCAATGTACAGGAAACTCCTCGTACCCGTTTGAATGTCCGTGATTACACGATGTAATCACGACACCCTCTTTGGTCACCGCTGATGTATAGGCACAATTCAGGTGCGATGAGACGGGTAGAGATTCATGTCAAAACCGAAGTAATCAAAGATAGTTTTCTGTCACAGGGTACGCTCGGAAATGAAATCTGGTCTTAGTTACGGCTGGCATGACTAAGACACAAGTGATACGACCTCATAAAAGGGCTCAGTGTTCATAAACTTTAACATATACAGAGTGTTAATGCAGAGTACTTGCACATTTAAGCATACACAGAGGGGCCAAAGAGAAGCACTTCTATATGGGAAATGTATGTTCCGCTAATATCAAAGTGCTGCCGGTGACAAGAGGTTTAAGTAGACGACCCGTATACGCTTTTGTCAGCAACACGAGTTTCGTATGAACATTATACTCTCAAGGTTCGTAGAGGAAGCAGTTTTTGACTTGTCCATAAGGTCATTCATCTCATTGTGTGTCGGTATTCAAAAACATATATATTTTTCCAAGTCTATTTCCTAAGGACTAGCATGTATTTCTTTATATATTTCGTGTAAAATTTTAGCAAGATATTCCACTGCGACTGAGTTTTGACGGAAATTCTTTCAGCAGTTCGATTATGTTTATAACCTGATCGATTTTATGAACAAATCTTTCAAGGATCGACCATTTAATTCGTTACTTTTAACTGGTCCAAATAACTAGAAAAAACAAGAAAGCAGGTAACCATTTCACACGTTAAGCAATGCAGCTCAAGTTACCGGTCAGTAGTTTCGCCATGTCGACGATATTATGTCTCAACTAGAGCTGGGGACGGAGCGAGTATAACTGTTGAGTTACTCGGTTCTATCGGTTTATGTGCTTGGCAGCGGAGCACCGAAGTTACTCGGTTAACCGTAGCCGTTACCGGTCAGTTCAAACATTCAAACAGAGGTGGCGTGTTTACTTAATTCTAGCAGGCAACAACGTAGGTACTGTTGTCTTTAAATATTTTCTGCTGCAGGACATATTATTTCCTTCTAGTATTGAAGAGGAGTTCATCTTATTATATGACCTGTCAAGTGGACCTAATGAACATTGACAGTCTGAACATATTACTATACATAATAATAATAATAATAATAATAATAATAATAATAATAATAATAATAATAATAATAATATATTATTATCATCATCATATTAGAGTGTTTGATTAATATTAAAATATGTTAAAAAAGAAGTGCATTATAATTTTCTTCTACTTGTGTTTATTAGATTTGTGTTACCTCATCAGTCATAATTTTATTTGTATTTATTTCTACGACTTATGTTACCTAATTACTTTAATTTATCAATAATATTACTCTTCACCAAAGAGTACATGGTTGTATTGAAGGCTAGTAATGTTATAAAATAAATAAACATTATGTTCTTCAGTTTAAGATTCCACGTTTTATTGATTATTTTATCTACTTTCCGTAATAGTAAATAATTGTGTGTGTTATTTTAAGTGTTTTAGGCAGCGCTTCATGGAGCCCGTTTCTTTCTATCTTCTTTTTTCATTAGCTTCAGCGTTTAACGTTTACCTCACATGTTAATTTATTAGCTGTTAGTATTATAAATTATTTTATCAATTTTATTTCGTCTGTCATATATAATAACACTAAAAGTTAAATAGGACTTTCATACAAAATAACTCCGCAAATAGTTGTAATCACGCAAATGGAATTTGCAACCGCCATTTTGCAATGAAGAGAAGCACTTTTTTCTCGCCAATTCGCAAAGCGAAAGCGCTTTACTACAACGCTTTTAAAACACGCTTGGTTTCACTTTCAAAGTACGTTCTAAAATCGACTCAATCTATCTAAATTTTAAATCTGCCGCCACAAATTTGTACTCGGTACTGTACTCGGTTCAACCGAGTAATGACGTCACAGTAACTGCTCCGAACCGAACCGTCCCCAGACCTAGTCTCAACAAAGGTTTAAGTTGAAGACCTCCCAGAAAAAAAGGATGTAACATCAAATTAATAAAACATGTGAATTAGGTGGAAAAGATAATTTTGATACTTTCATTTCATCATTATCATCATCATCATCATCATCAGTTAGCGCTAAAACCCGGGGTGGGTTTTGGTCTCCTTAACAACAGCCTTCCATCTTACTCTGTCCATCATGTTAGTCTTTTACCACATATTTCTTACAATGTTGATATGCAAAACACAAATGTTCAATTTGATATTTCAATTAGTTTACTTACAATTATTTTTTGTTATTTTTAATACTAAATTTTAATTGCCCCAAAATATGACGCATGCTTCTCATATTCTTCCAATTACTTTTTGAAAAAAAAAAAAAAAAAAACACTACCGTAAAGTGGGGTGACTTTGAACGCCGAGGTGACTTTGAACAGTAATTTAGCGCCTTTCTAAATTAAATGCTGTACCCTATTGCGAAACAACTGTCACCTCGGGGTTCAGAGTCACCCCACTTTACGGTATTTTAAATGTTAATTTTTCAGTTTTCTTAAACTTATCACATACTCAATACATGGTGATGTGAATACTTTCAATGGCAGAAAGAACACATGTGTCAGTTTACTTCACATTCTTTTGTAGACGTCTGTGCAAAATTTCACAGAGATTGGAGAAAAACTGCATTCATTAGAGCATTTTGATTGCTACAAAACGTTGAAAATTGGAAAGTCGAGAAAACGGGTGTCGAAGTAGAGCATGTATATGATATATAGTATCGCTCTGGTCCCTTTAAAATCGTTCTGGGGGGCTTTATATTGTCATAGGGCCAAAATAAGCACATATATAGAAAACACAAAAATTATTTTATTTTTTAAATTTAAAAACAAAATTTCCAATTTTTAATGTTTTTTTTTTTTTCATTATTTTCACCTATCCATAGCATTAAAGAGCAAAACTAAAACCCTTTCAGTTACTTATTAACATAATACAGTACATTGCTCTCTTAAATTGACTAAATATATTGGGAATTCAAGCAATGATTTTTCCTAAACATGCTATGAGGTGTTTCATATAACGCAAATTTTATTTCGAAAAGCAAGCAAATTCCAGCAAAATTGTATTAATCTTTTTTTTAATATGTCGAAGAATAATCCCCTGAATTTAATGACATTACTTACGGTTCACTCTGTGAAATTGTGTGAATAAATCGTGCGTGGGTATAGAATATAGAACTTTAGAACATAGAATATTGCCATAAGAAACCGTCTTATAAAAACAATGAAGAAATAACTTCATCAGTGGGTAGAATATTGCCATAAGAAACCGTCTTATAAAAACAATGAAGAAATAACTTCATCAGTGGGTCAGGTTTTTAAATTAGCAGGCTTCGATAATTTGTAAAAGAAGAAAACATATTCTATGATACCTAAGCCACAGCCTGATGTTCTTCTGTTTTACAAATTTTCATACCGGCTAACTTCTGAGCATGAGTCTCTGATTAACTTATTTCTACATTGATTTTATACATAGGTTCTTATGGCAATGTTAAATCCCTTCGTTCTATAAGTATAAAAGCACATAGTATATACCTTTGTATGAATGCATGCATGAGTATGTGAAATACTTTTGTTAGAAAGTTTTTACTGTACACTCTAATTTCCAGCAATGAAATACAATCCGTTAGCTCAAGTGCATCCAATTCTCTTCCTCTTGCGTTCGAATTCCTGCTGCATGAACAGCCACCTTTCGCACTCGTAATGAATTAAATGCCCACAACACAAAATCACACTACTGGTAGTTTATTCTTTCCTCGATAGATGGCAAAATGCGTTATGCTAGCAATGAGAGAAACCTGCAAATTCGTTTCATGCGGCTAATGCGTAAATGCTTTCAATCACTGCGTAGCCAGGATATAATTGTAAGGGCAAAGGAAATTGATGTGATGTGGCAGAGTACACGACCCAGCTAGAATACCGATCATTAATTTGTTCGCTTCTTGATGGACAGTATTCGTAATAGCGACAGATGATTAGTTGCCACAAATCTGACACATACCTTCGCCTTAAACATTGTAAACATTTTGCAACTACTACAGAGGAGCATCGATTATGCGAAACAATAAAATTGGGAACAGGGAATGTTCGGATAACTGATTTTTCGGATAACCAATCCTTTACGAAAACAAATTGTACCGGTGACATAGGAGCAGTATGAAACAAAGAAACACTGATATTAAACACAAAACTGTACATAGAGCATATATTTTGTATCACACGTCTTACAAGTAACACAGAGAACTGACTAGCCTAGTTTGACAAGTTTAAAATGGTCATTAAAGTAGGCATACAGTTTAGGAAAAGAAGTTTTTTTTTTTTTGACTTCAGAGCTGAGACTCGTTTTTTGCCGCTAAATCTCGCGAACAGCGTTAGCGAAACTTCTACATGGCGCGCGCGCAAATTTGAATGTGCCGACTGGAACTCTTTCGGTTAACCGATGTTTCGGTTGATTGATATTCGGATAATCGATGCTCTACTGTACACTGGAACCTCAATTGTGGCAGGGAAAATGTCTTGTTTACCCTTTCCTTATAAGGCAGTAGGGGGTGGAGAGTGAGTGGACGAAGATGACGTATTAGTGTACAGCTGTCTCGTGGTAGTAGTCGAGTGTTTCATATTGAGCGCAACCATGCTTAAAAGAAAAATAAATGTGTACTCGATGAAAACTAAGTTCGATGTGCTAGACTGAATAAAGAATGAAAGTGTGGCAAGTTTAACTATAGAACTGTCCATACCAGAGAATATATTGGCGAAGTGGAAGAGGAGTGTTATTGGCAAACAGTGATTTTGATACTACTTCCATTTGAAAACAGAAAAACAGTAAAGAGACCAACGATTAATAATGTGGATAGAGTTTTGTTCGATCGCGAGCTTAATACTAAGCTAAGATTGTAATAATGTGCATGAGGAATTATATGAAGACGAACCTGAGTCTCAAGTGCTGAAAGAGGAAGGTAATAAGGTACCTTTCAAGGTACGTCTTCAAAAACTTTGTCATATGCTGAGGGGTTAAAAGCTTTGGAACGTGTATTTCAATATGTAAGCCAGGAAAGTGAAGGTGCAACTGTGGACTAAAAACAATGGAGAGATTATGCTCTTTCTTTCCTCTCTCAAAAGGATCAGTATGTACTGTAATATGTAAAGAAAGTATCTTTTATGCGGTGGCACAAGCAATAATTAACTTTATTTTATTTGTGTGTACTTTTAATTCTCTAGAGTTCAGAGTTCTTTCATGGAAAAGATGTTTCAAAAGTTTAAAATGTTTTTCTTGTTTTAATAATTGTTCATTTATGTATCAAATATTTAAATTCAACCGCAATAAATTCCTTTCTTTTAAAATATACCTATTTCTTACATTCTTACGAACTTCTTTACCAAATTGTCTCGATTCTCTGTTGGTAAAATTAAAAAAATCTCTCTCTCTCTCTCTCTCTCTCTCTCTCTCTCTCTCTCTCTCTCTCTCTCTCTGAACTTGAAATAGTTAACACTGTTCTTGCGGACCCTGTAAGGTGGCTGAACTCTTCTTGTCACGACCTCAATCGCATTCCAGCTCTCACATAATTTTTTTTTCAACTATCCTTAAAAAGATCTCCATAAAAGAAATAGGCCTAACTAGGTATTTCTTTAAAGAGAATTTTCGTAAGGTTTAGTATCAGCGACAGGTTAGGTTTGGTTAGTTTAGACTACTGGTCTGCCTTGCATATACTCAAATGAATTCGCTCTTGAACAAGTAATCTAATACCGAGAGTATTTGATGAAAACTTTGAATATGGCACCATTATCATTTACTTTTCATGCGTTGGCAACACTAGTATCATAATTCGATTACACTGGTCAACAAAATTAAACATATTTTTTGTTAAAATATCAGGAATTGCTGAATCTTATAGCATTTTTCGTGCTGACTTCAGATCTGTGTTCAAAAGTTTTCTATCAACCAGGGTTTTTGAGTAATTATATGAAATGTTGTTCAGACTTTTCTAGTATTGATACCTTGTAACATTTTATCTAAAATCTTATTTATTTACCGGTACCTAAAATGTGTGTGAATAGAATTTAAGCTATAGTTCGCTTGAGAAACATCTTTTTCGAATGTCCAGCAGTAGTCTGACAGAATATTTGGGCTACATTTTTTCTGGTAGCGCCTTTCCATTTCAGAAAAATCCTGATGAAAACACTTCCCATGTTCGCTGCTCACTACCCGAAGGTTTTGAGGAAAGAAGAAATAGATGAAAATCCAAAACGTTATTCTGACATATTTAAAATTAGGCCAAAAACACAGGTTATGAAACTTGTTTTATGATTGTAAGTTACAACTCAACTGAGAATTAATACTAACTCTCGCAATCTTATGAGGAATAAAATTCATTTTTATGCATTCTGACTTCACAGGCAACAATGATCTAAAGTTATAACTTAGGTCAATTGTTACAACAATGAAATGAAATACCTGAAATGTTTTGTTTCCTTATCATGTTAAGGACTGTACATATCAATAAAAATAAATCAATCTCTTTTTCTAAAATTACAAAAAAAAATGGTGGGTAACTTAGTAGAAAAATTCTGACTTCATTTTTGGAATAAGCAGATGACATTTCATAAAAAAACAACAGAAATTGTACATTTAACAAAATAATTGTTGACCAGTGATTATTAATCCCCCACGAGTATTTCACTACACATTACATTTCCTGTAAGATTTTTTTTTTTTTAAGATACTTGGCGGAAGAGAGCGGATAAGTGCATAATTTTCCATTACTACAACACACTATGGCCCCATTGAACATGATCCTGAGGCAAAAAGATTTTCTACAAGTTTTAATATGGAACAAATGGATAATTCAAACAGTACAGCAGTGCCGACTACGCACGCCGGTATTCATCGGGCCGTACCGAGTCATGTCAAATAAAAGAGAATCAAAATATTGCTAGTAAAAGGCACATTAAGAATTCATTCTACTATCAAAGTGCAACATCTGTATAAATCAGAATTTTTTATACTCTATAAGAAAATGCACAGCAAAATGAAATAGAAATAAAATGTGGTTTAGGGAATATCGTTGAAATCGACTAATTTGAGAAAAGGAAATATATCAAGGAGATAATAGACATAAAATTAACTTATGTTATTTTTGTGCGAAGCACTTGTCACCAATACATCCCCTCACCAAACCCTAGCTAACCTTGCCACTGACAGTGTGCCTACTTGTAACTTATTCCCACATCAAACCCTATCCAACTTTTGAACTAACAGTGCGTCTAATTGACACTAATATATCTCCTCAACAAACCCTACTTAACCATGTCACAAACAGTGACACTGACTCTCAGTTATATTAAGAACGATGGAGAATGAGAAAAAAATAAATTTCTGCTGTCAACGGTGCCACAGGTAAACATCATGCCCATTATGTTGGCGACATCGTGTACTCAGTTCCAATTGGCACTCATCGTAATGACACGGTTGAAGTTGCAGTAATATTACTGTTGATTGAAGGTTCAGTATGTTCACGCCACTGTAAATTAAGTTTTCAGAATTTCATCACTGCCACAACACATTTAACTTCTTACTGCATTATATGTGGGATGTTCACTACATTAACGCATTGACTATTGCACAAAATGTAAAGTGGTAATGAATAGTGGTTCGAATGAATAGTCGTGTTGGAGACAAATTTGGTATGCTTTTAGCGTCATCAACTAAATGGCCCCCGACTCGGTGTAGCACGGACGACAATATTGCAAACAAAATAGGTTAAGTGTATAGTAATATGTAAGAGGTTATGTTAGGTTAGATTCTGTGTGTACTATTATGTGAAAGGTTGGGTTAGGTTAGATTAGTTGTGTAGTATTATGTGACAGGTTAGGTGTGCAGTAATATGTAAAAGGTTAGGTTATGTTAGATTAGATGTGTAGTATTATGTGAAACGTTGTGATAGGTTAGATTAGGTAGTTTTATGTGAATATATGGGTTAAGTTATGAGTATAGTGTTGTGTGAAAGTTTGGGTTATGTTAGAGTAGGTGTGCAGGCTTATGTAGGGGTTCTGTTACATTTGGTGTGTAGTATTATGCGTAAGGTTGCATTTTATTAGATTAGGTGTGCATTATCTGAGAAGTTAGGTTAGGTGTGTAATATTTTGTAAGAAATTAGGTAAGATATTAAGCGTGTAGCATTATGTGAGAAGTTAGGTTAGGTTAGACTAGGTGTGTAATACTACGTGAAAGGTTGTGTTAGGTTAGATTAAGTTTACAATATTATGTGAGAAATTAGGTTAAGTTATATTGGGTATGTGGTATTAGTGAAATGTTAAGTTAGATTAGACTTGTAGTAATATGCGAGTGATTAAGTTAGTTTAGATTAGGTGTGTAGTACTATGTGAAAGGTTGTGTTCGGTTAGCTTAGGTGTGCAAAATTATTTGTAAAGTGTGTAGTGTTATATGAGAGGTTAGGTTAGGTGTGTAATATTATGTAATTGTTAGGTTATGTTAAATTAGGTGTGTAGTACTATGTGAAAGGTTGGGTTAGATTAGATTACATGTGTAGTATTATGTGAAATTTTGGGACAGACTGATTAGGTGTGTAGTATTATGCGAGTGTTTAAGTTAGGTTATATTAGGTATGTAGTATTATGTGAAAAGTTGTGTTACATTCATTAGGTGCGTAGTATTATGTGAGAAGTTAGGTAAGTTTACGTGTCTAGCATTATGTTAGGTTAGGTTAGGTGTGTAGTATTATGTGAAAAATTGGGTTAGGTTCTATTAGATGTGTAGTATGATGTGAAAATTTGGGTTATTCTAGATATGGTGTACAGTATTATGTGACATGTTAGGTTAAGTTAGATTATGTGGCATGTTAGGTTAAGTTAGATTAGGTGTGTAGTATTACATGCAAGCTTGGTTTAGCTTAGAGTAGATGTGTAATATTATGTTGCAGGTTAGGTTCGATTTGGTGTGTAATATTATGTGAAAGCTTGGTTGTGTTACATAGTATGTGAGAGGTTAGACTAAGTGTGCAGTATTATGTAAGTGGTTAGGTTTGGTTAGATTAGGTGTGAAATATTATGTAAGGGGTTGGATTAGGTGTATAGTATTATGTGAAATGTTGGATTATGTTAGATTAGGTGTGTATTATTTGAAAGTTTGGGTTAGGTTATAATTATACGGTGTGTAATATTGTGTAAGAGGTTAGGTTACGTTAGGTTAGGTTAGGTTAGATGAGATTAGATTAGGTGTGCAGCATTATGTGGAAACTTAAGTTTGGTTAGATTGTGTGTGCAATATTGTAGTATTTGAGAGGTTGGGTTAGGTTAGATTAGGTGTGTAGTATTATGTGAAAGTCAGGGTTACATTAGAGAGTTGGTGTGTAATATTTTGAGGGAGGTTTGGTGTGTAGTATTATGTAAGAGTTTAGTTTAGTTTAGTTTAGTTTAGTTTAGTTTAGTTTAGTTTAGTTTAGTTTAGTTTAGTTTGGATTAGGTTTGTAGTATTGTCTGAAATTTTTGTTAGGTTAGTTTAGGTGGTTTGTAGTACTATGTGAGAGTTAGACTGTGTGTGTAATAGGGCGCACTTGTGTGAAAATTTCGATTAGGTTTTATTAGGTATGTATTATTTTGTGAGAGTTTAGTTTAGTTTAGTTTATTTGTGTAGTATTATGTAGGTAGTTTAGTTTTGGTTGGATTAGGTGTGCAGTACTATGACAAAATTTGGGTTACGTTAAATTAGGTGTGTAGTATTATGTGAGAGGTTAGGTCAGGTTAGATTAGGTGTGTAGTATTATGTGAAAGGTTGGGTTATATTAGATTAGGTGTGCAGTATTTTCAGAGATGTTTGGTTAAGTTAGATTAGGTACGTATTACTCGTATTATGTGAAAGGTTACGTTAGGTTAGATTAAGTGTGTAGTATTATGTGAGGGATAAGTTAGGTTAGATTAGGTGTCTATTATTATGTAAGGTACAAGGTGTGTAGTATTATTAGAGTGTTAATTTAGTTGTGATTAGGTGTGTAATATATGAAAAACTAGGATGATACCACATTCCGCCCAAGTCACTCTCCACAACTGTTGACATTGAAAACTCCATCATTCCGTTCCTCAAATTACGTCACATTAAGCAAATATGGAGGGATTCTACATTCCCGCACGACGAATTTCGTATAAGTACGTATTGTGGGAGGGCTGGGTTGACATACAGCTCTCCCAGTGATTACATCCAATTTCCACAACTCCATTCTATAAATGCTAGTTATTTTCAAGGTATTTAGGAATGTTTTCTGGTGGCGCATACATATTGAATATTTACCTTTATGTTGTTATCGTCATAAGATCTACCTCTAGCTTGATTTAGCGAACGTTGCGCATTTCGATAATACGTACAAAAAAAATAATTTTCATGACTATAACTTACAGGTATTGTGCTACTTATCGACATAAAGAATATGCATTAATCAATGTCTGATAGTTCTCGTTCTCTTTAGAAGAAGGTTTCATAATATAACTTTAAACTTACATACAGATGGCGAAGCTCCCGTAACGTGAAATCAGCAGAACGCCAAGTCTCCACTGTACACAGCATAGGACATTACATCTACGGACAAACATCCATGCCCTGGGCGGGATCCGAACCGACGATCATAATGTAGCCCTGCCGCAACATCAAAGCTTCGTGCCTTAACCGCTGTGGCTACCACTATAGGCAGATAAAGAGTATGTAAGCCATAAATTAATTTAAAATCCCCACGGCTCACTACTCGATTTGTCCAAAATACAATATAAGCTAACGGTAAATTTATGAAAACAAAATACTGTGTACTACTAATATAATGCGAAAGAGTCCATATTAAGGATCTTTTGTAAAATAAGCGGCTCACCAATACATACTAGCGATATCGCCTGGCATTCGACTGAACCAACAGAATGTTATGAAAGTATTTTTAATTTTTTAGTTGGTTATTTAACGACGCTGTATCAACTACTAGGTTATTTAGATTGATGATAGCAAGATGGTATTTGGCGAGATGAGGCAGAGGATTCGCCATAGATTATCTGGCATTCACTTTACGGTTGGGGAAAACCTCGGAAAAAACCCAACCAGGTAATCAGCCCAAGCGGAGATTGAACCCGCGCCCGAGCAAAACTTCAGACCGGCAGGCAAGCTATTAAAGTATTAATGACTGAAATGTCAAGTTATTAAATAAATTACAAACATTACGTTCACATTCCAGTTACAAAACGATCATCTAATACAAAAACCTAGGTATTATGGTTATATAAAATGTCAGACACAAGACACAACTTGTGTCCTGTTATCATCCGGATATTGTGCTCTCTTACTTTCGGTAGAATAGAGAAAATCACTGTATATTGAATGTATTTGGAGAAATTAAACACAAATAACCGCTTATTAACAACATATTTTACAATCATACATCACTGTATTTATCAGAGAAAAAGATAAACATAATGCACTTACCTGTAAACTAGGAAAGACGCCATCTTTTCCAGAGCGTAAAGATGACTGATCAGTTTTGCCAATATGAAAATTATCCGTTCGATCACAAGAAGAGTAATTTTCTTATCCTAATCGCCCATCACAGATCACAAGGATAGGAGTGCGTCCTATTACGTGATTTCTCATAGTAGCGCATTTGTTTCCCACACCGCTTGCTGACAACGCGGCTTTCTGATTGGTCAAAATGATCTCTGCTTCTGAGAATAGCCGTGTATCGAAGCATAGCACTGTCGTAACCCTTTGTTTTGGATGACGCTGAAGGGAAAGAAATGCACTACCTTGTATTATGTAATGATGAAATGCAATCAAGGGTTTCTGTAGAGGAAATACAGTATTTCATTACAGTGGTAATTTGTTCAGTATTTTAAAGTGGAGAAACATCTCTAGTACTGTACGCGCATCTTGCTCCTTTGCTGCAGCCAACCGATGCAGCCTACAACGTATCATTATTGGAAAAATAAATTAAGTTTTTCTTTAGTAAGTTATTTTATGACTCTGTATCCACATCTCAGGTTATTTAGCGTCCGAATGAAATGAAGGTGATAATACCGGTGAAATGAGTTCGAGGTCCAGCACCGATAGTTAGCCAGCATTTGCTCATATTCGGTTCAGGGAAAACCCCAGAAAAAAAAACTCAAACAGGTAACTCGCCCCGACCGAGAATCGAACCCACCTGGCTTCGCGGCCAGACGCGCTAGCCGTTACTCCACAAGTGTGGACATATAAATTAAGTTTGAAAATCATCGCTTATGTGACAAATTCTGCATATTAGTATTGGCTTGAGCAGCGAGTGATGCGTTTACTTTTTTGCACTGATTACGATGTATTTTTAGGTTATTTTACGACGCTGTATCAACAACTAGGCTATTTAGCGTCTGAATTAAATGAAGGTGATAATGCCGGTGAAATGAGTCCGGGGTCCAGCACCGAAAGTTACCCAGCATTTGCTCATATTGGGTTGAGGGAAAACCCCGGAAAAAACCTCAACCAGGTAACTTGCCCCGACCGGGATTCGAACCCGGTCCACCTAGTTTCGCGGCCAGGCGCGCTGACCGTTACTCCACACGTGTGGACACTGATTACGATATTCATTAGAATTTAAAGCTACTTCTTTTATGGTTTTGCTCTGCTTCTATTTGGATTTGGTTGGCAATTTCATTTAGCACTCCTAAAGATCTACTCATAACCACAATGTCTTCGGCAAAAGCCATGCGATGTAGATGCCCATGGATGGGCAACTCGTGCTCCCAAAGTGCTAAAAGATCTTGAAAGAAAGGCAGACGAAGCCAGCCGCAGCAGTTACAAGTTGTTTGTAGTTTCGCTACAAAAGCCACGGTGCGCTCTGGCGGCTCATGCAGGTGATCGTGATATCTATTCCATGATTTAAATTTCAGAATGACGCATGGTACAATAATTATAGTAATTTCAGACAGACTATAGCTGAACACATAACAAAATTATATTATTTCCTAGCTTTGTAAGTTAGTTAGTATTGGTAACAAAAACTCAATACAACCTTTTCAAGATACAACAAATATAGCTGCAACACTTATTTATTATTACACTATTTGTTAATGTTTCTTATTATATGTCTTATTTGAAACGTAGAACGCTAGAATTTACAAGTCTTTATACATTAAAGAGTATTCCTCTGTTCTCAGAAAGGTAATAGTCTGTATTCACAAACAATAACAAATTCAAAGATGTATTTTTTACATGTCACGGCAGATGAAATAAGCTTATTTCTGAGATGTTTCTTTACTTTGGGAGATTTTACACTTCTTTCTTGTATTAAACTCTGCCTCAAGCACATACAGTATATATGGAAGCAAAGAGTATATTTGGAAATTCTGACTTAGGCAACATTACGAACAGTTCGATTCCTGATTTTGCTGGAATCTGAGTGGCGTGCTGTTCTGTAGATTTATTAATTCAAGCTATAAATTTTCAGGATTTTCTATCGGCGTAAGCCAAAAAGATTTCAGAAAAATTTCGATTCCTTGTCAATTGTCACTGTTTCTCCAAACTTAGCAGTGAATTCTGCTGTAGGTCTTGAAGTAGGATCTTATATTTGATAAGAAGATTTTCTTATCACTCTTCAAGATAGTTTATAGTCAAAGAAAGTGAAGTTGTCTATGTTCTACATGATACTACCACATTTCAAATTTATCCATAAATGCTCTTAGCTAGTCGATTATATGTCGTGTAATTCTGTAACTCGCACGCACAACGTGCTAATGATATTTGATATCAGTCTCACCTTGTAGATATCTCATTTTTACCTTTAGCTGTTCTAAAGCAGATGCAGACAGTATTTTTCTACTAAGACCTTAACTGTTTATTTGTAACATAAAATGTCATGCGTAAGAAAATGTTATAGAATACAAGGTTTAGCTCTCTTCTTAATAAAAAAATCTCTTTTTACTCGTAACTAAAGGGAAATGATCTGGGAATTATATTGTTTTTCATTTAAAACGAGCCGCCACTTACTGCAGACGCGATCGAACTTGGGTCTTGAAAGAACAGCACACAGAAGTACAGCTAGTACAGAGTCCGTTCTACCTGCACTGAAATTGTGTTGACACTTTGAGAGCACGAGTTGCCCACCCATGTAGATGCCTAATATGGGAAAAATACGAGAGAATCCAGAGAAAAACCCCAACTGCGACCTTGTCCGCCACAAGTATCACTACGAATTGTTCAATGAGAAGTCCAGACCTGACCGGGACTCGAACCCGGCCCGCCTGCGTGACAGATCCATTAATACTCAATCTCGTGACCTTCTGGGAGGAAGTACGGTTCCTCGTTATCAATCAAAATGTGATCGTCATGAATACACAGGTAAAAGTTCCCATTGAAGTGAATCTCCATAAATACTGTACTTTTAAACTGTATTGCATGTTGAACTTCCAAATTAACGAACTCAGAAAGATCCACTGAATATCTTCGGAAGGCATACTAGCTAAATGTAGGGTACTACTAAGTTTAGTATTACACAAGCCGTTAAAGTAGGGACAAAAGTAACAAAGTATTGATTTTATCTTTCGTCTGTCAAAATATTTTCACCTATTTCCGTAATATCCCCCTTTGTATCCGTTATAACCCGATATGGAATCCATCGCTGCTTGGTATAGCTGTCCGCTTCGTACGGTGAAAAAGGAAATCTGCGCACGTTTGACCACCGAAGCACGAAATGAATCGAGTCACAGGACAGCGCCAATGGAACGTGGTAATAGACAGATGTTTCATTTACACCTATGCTTTGTAACCTCTTGGTGCGGATTTGCTATTTTGAATTCATGGTAGTTCGATCTCAGAAATTCAAATATAATTTTTTTGTGACTACATATCGCTCGGATCAGGTTCTTTTCCAGTACCATTGTTCCTTTATAGTTGTATCATCTCTTCTTTATAAAAGAGAGATATCAGCTATTTATAAATTGTATTATTTTCTTGTGGTTTTTGTTGTCACCAGACACATTTTAAAGAAAACTGTCTCTCAATATCTTCAACACCGTATTTTCTCCAGTACTCAGCGCATTTTTCTTTCCGAAATATACAAGCAAAAATTACAGGTGCACGGCTTCTTCGAAATGAAGTTGGTAACATCGCCCGATATTTCTCCCGTGCAACTTCTAAGTTGGTAGCGCATGCCATTATATTCCAACATGAGTATTTCAATTGTTATCATTTTAAATGGTGTTTGGATTAGCAGTGCGTATGTCCGAATCACATTGAAGTGTGAAAGCTGATAAGTTTATAGTTTGTCCGTCTTATATTTCAATTCTGAAAATTAGTATCACTAAAGATATGAGACGGCCATCCTTTACTTTCAGCGACTCTGTTAGCACAGACTAGTATATAGTCACGAAGCTCAATCCCTAGTAAATATGCATCCATAGATAGTTGCTAACCACTAGGATCGCTAATATCGCCTCATTAGAGACAATGCGAAATAATACTGGCACAGTCTACTGTTCCTAGCACCCTCACAACTCAAACTTCGTGACTGTATATACTAGACTGTGCTGTTAGTTCGTATACGTATGTTACTATTCAGTGATGTATGCAATGGAGAGGGAAAGGAACTGGCCACCCTACCCCTTTATCTCCTGGATTACTTGCCTCATGATTCATGCATTATTGTTGTCACTTGTGAGTTCAAACCTGTCTTCAGACATTTGACTAAAGTACAATTTGCAGTGAAAAACTTGGAATTATCTAAGAAGCGGAAGAACGTGGAAATCATGACGAAAGCAATTAATGTTGCAGGATATCATGTAAACCAGGGGTCGGTAGAATGACAACGTAGGTGACGTCATATGAAACACAGCCCGCCTTCAAAACGAGGGGTGGTAGAAAGCAGTAGGCTAGGGGGAGGAGAAGACTGAACTTCGCCCATATAGTCTGGAAATAAGTACCCGAACTATAGGCCTATGTCTTCGCACCCTTCTGATGGATTTGAAATTACTCATCAGCCTATCCCGATGTTTTAGTTAGTGAAGTGGAATCTGGTTCTTCATCATAAGTTGACATTTTTAATTGCTCAAATGAATGTTGGTCCGTCAATTGGGAGCGCTCTTTACATTTAACATGTTTCATTTTTTTTAAGAAATTGCTCACATATACATGTCGGGCTGAACATTGACATAAACCTAGCACAAAATTACCTAAGGACAGGATATTTTGAATTATAGTGAATTTTCGGAAAATTGTTAAATCTGAGAAATTTTCCATTATTTTGGCTTCTTTGCAAAGTTTCAAAATTTTATAATATCCGAAAATGATATTCGGCAACGCCTTTTCCTTAATCAGTATTAATATTATGGCAAAGTACACGTGACAATCGAGTTTTGTATAATGTCTCTTTATGGTGGTAATACAAAACACTTTAAGTAGTTTAGAACATAACAAACATATTACATTTTTTCCTCTGCACAACAAAATAATTTCTTTTCCCATCCTTCTACAAATATTCGTTTTGCTGCACTCTTTACGTTTAATGATTTGGAAACAGACATGCTCATCGCCAGTTATGTACTCTGTCTATCCTACTTGGAGTAAAGGCTGGTTCACAATAAACCGGGAATGAAAACGGCAAAGGGAACGAGAACGGAAAATTGTTAAAATAAATGTATTTAAATATGAGCATTCACAATTAACTATTGTGAACGCTCTTATTTAAATACAGGTATTTTAACATTATTTCCGTTCTCGTTCTCGTTGTCGTTTCAGTTCCTGATTTATTGTGAACGGGTCTTAAGTGCGCATTTGTGAACTGCCCCTGCATAAGTATGACGTAAGATGCCGCTTGCCGTATGAAAACGACCAATTAAGTAAACAGCTGATATGTGAGCAGTACGTGTGCATAGGATGGGTTTCAAGTGAGCCCTATTCCAAGATAAATAAATGCATTTATTTATTGTCACTTGAACTGAATTTGTGTTTAATTGTTATTAATCTGTCGTGAATACATTTGTCGAAAGTTTTATTTTTGTATTTAAGATTACACACTACACAAAATGGACGACACTTTCAATACCTTCTGTGAGAAGAGAGGAAAACAAATTAATGTAGTGTGTAGTACGACGTAAATCCACGTAGGGGAATGAATAACATCGCATATGCATTACATTCAAGATATTACCCAGGGGCGGCTTTTATTAAGGGGCACATGAGCACGTGCCCTCCCATGTTTTTTATTATCGTATTATGACTATATTATAATACAATTTAATTGCATTATGAAATAATAACTTAAAGAGTTTCACATTTTCATTGCTACTAATGTTTTCAGAATCTGTAGTAGTCTACGAAACCCAAGTTTCCTGAACAGGTAATAAAATGGGCTCTCTCTTCTCGTGCCCAGCGATGGACGAGGAAGGGATGTGGGTGTGAGTTGTAGGAAGGCGGAGCTCTTTGCCTCAGACCGTGTGCTTTGGGCACTGTATTTGCCGTGCCCACCAAGCCTCTTTAGTTTAGGAACAGTCCAATTAGCTGCGTGCCATTTTTAGGGGTGTTGATACTTGCTGTATAGCAGACGACATTTTACAGCTAAACTTGACATGAAAAACGTTAAATGTAAGTTTACTAATTTAGAAGCTCGACTCATTGTATAAATCACGTGTGTATGTATTCATTTGTCACAGTTATGTTGTTAATGCTCCCTGTAAACTTTTATGCTTCCATCGTATCCAAAAAAAGAAAGTTTACATTACAATACATGAAGTTGGTAGTTCTCAAAAAGCTTTGTCACTGACAATAGAGAATCTTGGCGGGCGTTTTGCCGCCTTCAGTGCACACTACAGTTTTCAACTGAGTTTCCTCAAGTCTAGTGCTGCGGTAGTAAGAAGGCAGGCAGTTCCGTGATCTGTGAGTACGAACGAGTGAGAATCTGCACATTTCTGTGAATTACACTTAGAATTCCATTTAAATTTCCTCTGGGCGTAGCAGTGCTCTCAATTGAGAGAAAGATGGTACATTCTATTCCGAACTTCAACAATAGAGTTATAGAGGTTTTTGCTCGCAGAAAGAACCGAAAAATGGAGCTCATCTACAAAAATTAGAAAGGTTAGTGCACATAAATTGGTTTTATATGTTTTTAATTTTCAGGTTCATCATTAAGGTTGTGCCCCACTTGACAGAATGGCCTTCGGCCGCCACTGATATTACCAGTGACTTGAGTAGCGGTTGCTGCATTTATATTTTAGTTAGTAGTTTATCAACTACTAGATTATTTAGCTTCGATGGGATTGATGATAGCGAGATGGTATTTGGTGAGATGAGGCCGAGGATTCGCCGTAGATTACTTGAAATTCGCCGCACGGTTGGTGAAAACCTCTGACAAAAACCCAACCAAGTAATCAGCTCAAACGGGAATCGAACAGCACTCGAGCGCAACTCCGGATCGGCAAGCAAGTAGACTGAGCTACGCCAGTGGTTTGCATTTATTTTCTTGTACTAACTGCGATATTCATTAAAAGTTCAGTTTATTTGTTTTATGATTATGCTAAGATGATTATCATCAATCGGTGATCTAAAATTATTTGAAATAACGCAACCTCCAACCAGTCTAACGTTTTACGCAATTACAGGTGTTCTACAAATCCCCTGCCATCATTTCCTTTAATTCCTGCCTCTGTCTATGGAGAATGCATTGAAAATGAAACTGCAGCTAGCGTTTCTTCAGTGGAAATATTGTAGCCATACTGCTTTAGTGCTTTGTATATCAGGTGCTTTGTGAGTGGTAACGCATGACTCAGAGTATGAGCATTGAGTTCGTTGTTCAGCGTGTTGGAAAATTTGTAAGCGCCATACGCTGGCCGGCTTCCTATTACCTAGAAATATTACATTTATTTGCGTTTCTACAGTTATCAAGCGTCTTACATATTACTGCATTAAAATAGTAAAATTACAAGAATAATTAACTGATTATTTTCCGACGTTCAAGGCGTGAGATATTATTTTGCTGTACGAACTTCATTTTCTTGAAGTTTCGGAACAATAGTTTTTAGATGGTAATACCACAGTCTAGTACAGGGACATCATTTTATTTTTACTTCAATTTTTATTGTACCTGAGATTTTGAATGTACTTCACTCCCACCCCTTCTACTAATGAAGTTCAACCGTTCTTCACACAGATCCAAGACCGCATAAACAGTCATAGTAGCCTTACGGTCATAGTAAACAGTGCGTTCCAAAAATATGTTCGCGCTTTCCAGTGACGAAAGAGCTTTCAATATTGAATCATTTTCGCACAGGTACTGTTGTCGATTTGCCTACGCTGTGTCCCGGTTTCCCCAACCAGCTTTTATTCGCTTTAGTGGCTGGGCTGTTAGCTCTTTTCTGCGAACATTAATTTCTGTTAGGAATTGAACGTCTACGTAATATTATACAACTGTTTAAAATAACTTAAATAAAAAAGGGCCTCGTTAAGTAATTAACTCTCACGTCATTCCCTCCCTTTCTACGACCCTACGACATAACAACTTGGACGGACAGTAGATAGTATGTCTGAGTAATTTTATCTTTTCGGATCGGGCAGAAGTGAAGATTGAATTTACAGTACGTAAGGTACTCTTTTATAGAGTAGGTACAGAATTATTTCAACATGAGTTACTAGTACGAAGAACGAAACTGGTAATTTGGATTAGGTATAGTAGTCAATAGTGCGATAAGGTGCACATTGTAACTGAAGCCTGTATCCAAATGAACGGCCACCATTGTAAAAAAATGTGTTTAAATATGCATATTATGATTATTTTTCAACTTAACTTCATTCTCTATATTGTACGCTAATGTACTGAAGACAGTATAATATACACTGCATAATGAATACGTCCACATGGACAGCTCAGTTTCGTGAGTAAAAACACTCATTGTTAATACTGTACTGTATTTTGATTAAACAAAAACCAAATGAAAATGATCAAACTCAAAAGCGCAATATTTCCTAGTTTACGTAAATGGATGAACTACTTTTCTTCCCAAGTAAAGTGATTTCTTTGTATATTACGCCAGTATCATCGAACTACAGTCGCGGAAGGGGGGTAGCAAACGCCGTTAATCCAGAGGTATAGCGAAGTTAATATTAAAAATGTTAGTAAAAATAAAATGATGTCCCTGTATATACAGTCATGAAGCTTGAGTTGTGAGGGTACTAGGAACAATAGACTGTGCCGGTAATATATTAACATTCTATGTATTTTAGTTTAATTCTGCTACACAGTTTATTTCAGTGTTTAATTAATAGTTCATAGTATTTTGTTGTTTAATTCGTAAATAACTCTTGTATACATGTAAATCTCATCTAAATCAAATTGTTGAATTCTTTGTAAGTTCATGCATATGTATATACACTTTTTGCTGGTTAAGTGGAAGAGAAGGCCTTACTGCCTTAACTCTGCCAGCTAAAATAAATCATTATTATTATTATTATTATTATTATTATTATTATTATTATTATTATTATTATTATTATTATTACTATTTCGCATTGTCTGTAATGAGGCGTTATTAGCGATCCTAGTGGTTAGCAACTATCTATGGATGCATATTTACTACATATTGAGCTTCGTCACTGTATATACTAGACTGTGGTAATACTATCCTACTGCATAACATTATTTTTTTTTCCTCTTTTGCAGGTAACAATGAGGACCATAACACACTACAGCGAGAAATATTAATGTTTTTGTCGAGCTATGGAAAATGCTTTCTTTTAGCACAGAATGATACTCGAAATAAAGCATAGCTGACATAGGTCGGCTAGCGATTTTTTGAAAACATAGCTATCCCATCACCTGTATTTCCCGCTCCCACAGGTAACTAACCTAATTGTAGCCTATAAAATTTATATTACTGGAATGAAATTGAACAATTAATAGAAAGTCAGACGTTCATATTTATATACTGTAACTATATTTCTATCAGCTCATATCAAACCTAAAGAACTTGTATAGTATTATATACAAGGTCTTTGATCAAACTGCCTTCCGTATGGCGTAATAAAATTCGTGTTTTACTTATCTATACACAGATGGCTCCTCTATGTAGCAACATATTTCCCGTTGTAGTGTGAAGACATAAGCATTGCTAGCTGTATCCACACACACATTACGAAGGCAAAGGATTTGGAGTAGTATAAAGTAATGGTGCAATATTGTATATACAGTAGAACCTCTATTATACGTCGTAATGAAGGGGATGGACTAAACGGTTAATCCAAAAAATCGGATAATCCGTATCATAAAATATTTTCATAAATTAAGTGCATTTAATACTTTCACCTACAATTTTGTGATTTCCTTCATGGTATTGTGTTTAACGTGCTTTGTAGCGGATCACGAGTTCACTAAAAGTTCGGATGTCAACGATGGCTTCTTAAAACCAAGAGTTGTTGGTTGATTGTTTGTGGAAATACAAGAGCAGTGTAAGTCCCATGTTGGAGATTTACATACTTTATACACCTTATCCCTTTTTTATTAAATTGCTTTCAGTTGTACTCGTGTACTTTGAAGCAACATTAACCACAGTTTCTTCTTTCTCAAACCGCTCAAATATTTGTAATTTTTTCGATAATTAATACAATACGTTTTCTTTTGACAGTTGTGGAAGACATTTTGCATAGAAGTTATACATACGGCTACTTGAATAATAGGATAAGATTTGAATGATAAACGGGTTTGTGAAAGTTCTTGGGGTAATTTCTTTGAAAGCAGGTAGTGACTATTTTACAAGTAACTATTTCTGTTGCCGACAGCGGAGCATTCCTAAGTACGTATATACCTACTGTATAAGGGTAAAGGTACTTTTGGAAAACTACCTAGAAACATACTGTACAGTACTTCATATTTTTTGCAGCAAAAAAAAAGGTAGGAAAAGAGTCGGATAATCCGACAATCGTTTAATAGGGTGACGGATAATCAAGGTTTTACTGTATAGCGAAAGTTGTGAACTTGAATCGAGCTACTGCACTGATCAAGGAAGAGTACTCAGTGTATCTCGAGTCTCAGAATTAAATTTATCATCATAAGCACGTTTGTGTTTAATAGTACTTACATGACGCTTTAAGGACCGGGCACATAACGTTTACAAAATTTGCAGAATTGTTTATTGTTTTAAATAATAAACACAACATCAAATTCTGAAATACGTGCTCTTAATTTTGTATACACTATACCTGTTCTATGTTTCGGCATGTCTCTGCAAGAAATGTGCACGAACTGCTGACTGACGCACTTTAACACAACTGCACTGTTTAGTTGTTTATACTCTGACGGAGCAAATACTGTGCAGGTTCTGAAATAATATGAGTTGCTGCCAGGAAGTCGAAAGGACAGCAATGAGCAAGGAAGGTTTTAACAGAAAAAGAAGCATCTTCTGCGGACCTCTGGAAAAAGAACTAAGGAAGAGATTAGTGAATTCCTTTTTATGAAGTGTGGCAATGTATGGGGCAGAAACATGGACATTACGACGAAGTGAAGAGAAGCGAATAGAAGAATTTGAAATGTGGATATGGAGAAGACTAGAACGTGTGAAGTGGACACACAGAATAAGAAATGAAGCTGTGTTGGAAAGAGTGCATGAAGAAAGAATGATGCTGAAACTGATCGGGAAGAGGAAAAAGAATTGGTTGGGTCACTGGCTGAGAGGAAACCTCCTACTGAAGTATGTAGTTCTGGGTTGCGTAAATTTCTCTGTTCTCTTGTAACTTCAACCCTCTTAGTCCCAATGTATTTTTCTAACTACCTTATTCTTAACACCCTTAACCTCTGTTCCTCTCTGAAAATGACAGTTCAAATTTCACAACCATACAGAAGAACCGGTAATATAACTATTTTACAAATTCTAACTTTCAAATACAGTAATCATTAGGCTTATGCCACTGAGGACAATTTAAGGGGAGGCAGAGATGAAATTTTCGAACAAAACTGAAGAAAAAATTAAAATTTGTTTTTTTTTTTTCCATTTTTATTATCTTTATTTTGATATTCCGATGTTAGTTTTTTTATTTCGTGCCCTTAAAAGTATGAAATTAAAACCAAGATAACTGTATTACTATATTATTCCCATAATAAACTAATACTTATCATTAAAGCACGGACTTCATTGCCCGCATTCATAAGTTACCTGCGCTTGGATAGTGTGGTGTATGCCTAGCTTGATGTGTGATGGGAGGGGAAGATACGGACGTTCCCTCCGTTGTACAGGTTCAGTGCGGTGAAGGACAAAGTTGCACCTTCTTTACATGACAGTGTTGTAAATAAATTCATTGTAACACATCCTTAGAACTTCAATAACATTATATTATTAATAGAATGCAAAACTGTACAACAGTTTTCATTTATGATTCACCTATTGATGCGTCCACAGTTCCATTACAATAAAGAACAATAGATTTCCGTAGAGTATCGAAAGAAAAACCTCTTCGCCTATCACTTAGAAACATTTTGAACTGAGAAAATGTGCGTTCCACATTGCAAGACATGAGTGGTGCGAAACGAAAATATGAGCTGTCACACGTATCATCTGAGGGCTCGCCATTATCCGACAAAATATCTCTTATTTCACACATTGCTGAAAATCCACAGTTATTTTTCAACACGGTCCCAAATTTCGGCTTAACCGGTTCCAAACTTGGATGTGGTTTTGCTTCACATAGACTTTGGTAAAAATGTTCTAAGAGTCGGAGGCCACTGAACATTTCGAGGGTTGACGATTCTAGTTGTTTTATTGTTGTGGGAACATCTTTGTAAACATCTTTTATGTACAACAGATACCCATATTTTATTATTTGGGATAGATTTCCTAATGCTGTTGATGACATAATTATAGCACGGGGATAAATATCTTTTGCGTAGACTTGACTCGCATGGAACGTTTCTCCCAGTATATTTTTGCAGAAATGATTTGAAAGTAGCATTTTGTAACTTGTGTAACGGAATATTGCAACTTACCATCATATTGCAGAGGTCGTTACAAAACTCTCTCTGAGTAGGCTTGTATGAATTTGAACTCGATGTTGTATCATGTCTGCCAAACAGCGTTATACTTTTTTATGTTGTTTAGACTTACAGTGCTTTTGGATGAAAAATTTTCTGTGGCCTTTAAACTGTGTAAGGCATACTTTGCAAAATATATTTACTAATTTTACATTGAAATAATCACTGCCAAATTCCTCCTCATATTTTAACAACTTCTATTTCTTTACGTCTGACATTACTGGCACTCTTGTTTACAACTCTGCACGGTCTACACGTGCCCGACCGACTGCTGTACGTATTGAGAATGCGCCGAGACGCCGTACCCATCGCGAGTGATGTGGACGTGACGTCAGACTCTCGGTATAGCCCTTGTGCAGACAACTTGTATCGCGGCAGCAGGCAATGAAAAGGCAACGAGGTCCGCGCTTTACTTATCATTATTTATATACCTTCTCTGAACATATAAATAAAAAGAAATATTGAAAATTTCTTACAATATGGTGCTTGGAGCATTTTATATCAAACGGTATAAAGTTTTATAAAATTATTAATATTTACGGAACTATTGTACTTAGAAAGTGTCCACACCTGTGGAGTAACGGTGGCCCGGGTTCGAATCCCGGTCGGGGCAAGTTACCTGGTTGAGGTTTTTTCCGGGGTTTTCCCTCAACCCAATACGAGCAAATGCTGGGTAACTTTCGGTGCTGGACCCCGGACTCATTTCACCGGCATTATCACCTTCATTTCATTCAGACGCTAAATAACCTAGATGTTGATACAGCGTCGTAAAATAACCCAATAAAATAAAAAATAAATTCTTAGAAAGTTGAAACTTGGTATGTCCATTACTAATAACATACTTAGTATCCATGATCAATTTCAAACAAATCAGATAAATTTTGCGGATTTTGAAATATTCACCTCTGCCTCCCCTTAAATGTGGAAAATTCCAAAACAGTTTAATAGTGGTCAGTTAAAGAGATACGTGATGCAATTCTTTCAGAGTTCATATCGACTTCTTACGGGCGCAGTCAAATTGAAGTTATAATTGTGGTCGAGTTTAATAATTTAACTTAATTTAGGTATGACTATCATTATTATTATTATTATTATTATTATTATTATTATTATTATTATTATTATTATTATTATTATTATTATTACTACATAATTATTTTATTGGTGTTGTGAAGATGAAAAGAATTTGTCATTGTATTATATTAATTATGTATTATATTGTCTTGTATTGTAGTATTGTATTGCTTTGAATTGTATTGTATTGTATTAATTATGTTATATTCACAGCATTGTAGTAATTTTCTATCATACTGGTTGGGTGGAAGAGAAGGCCAAATGGCCTTAACTCTGCCAGTTAAAATAAACCATTATTATTATTATTATTATTATTATTATTATTATTATTATTATTATTATTATTATTATTATTATATCTGCGTTTTTTTCACGCCATCAGATATTATGAAAACCCACAGGCAGAATAAATTTGATGTGTTAAAAGCTAACATTTTCTGTGCCACACTATATCATTTCATTAGAATAGCTATAACTTTCGGTAAATATTTTCAATTCAAATTAAAAACGGAACTTTACAAATAAATAGCACAGTAATCAATTTCACATTATAATTATCATATCCGTAAAATATCTCATTTCTGTGCTTAACTCTATCAGGAAAGTATTGTAATATTATTTTATTCGAAGCAAGAAATCAATCTAACATGAGAGCATGAATGTGACATAGGTACGGTAGGGGAAAAATTCCATGTGGACAGGCGATTCAAAGTATGCTTCCGTATTGAAGACAGTACACACGTACAGTATGTGACGTGCTCTGCGCACCACAGCTATAAATCTGTTATCACTGCGCAACGCCAGTCACAGCAATTTGTCAACTACAAAATGTCGTGCGTGTATTTTTAGAATTTAGCTCATTTTGTGATTTGGTTCAGCTTTCTGCCCAATCTTTACACAGTTAAAAAAATGTAACTCCAATAATTTATTCAAGATATGATATGACGACGAAATAACAGCTTCATATAATATGAAACCAAAGACACGTAATATTAGAAAAAAAATAGTATGTTAAATTTCCGACGAAAATAAAAATCTTTAGTATCCATTGGACAAAAACGTGGTGTCTGCCATACACTTGTATATGTCTTCCTCTTAATGAATATTACATAATTCTAAAGTAGGACCTCTTGCTCTTATGGAGTGCTCTTGTGTTGCTTTTGATAATTCTATGGTGCGCTATAAAAGAGGTGTTAGTGCTAGTTTACACGACGACACTAGGTTTCGCAACTAATTACATAGGAAACTATTTAAGTAGGAAGTTGTTCACATGCAGGCACTAATGGCCGATTTCACCAAACATATTTAACTTAAATTGTTACTTAAAGTCCTTTTAATTAACACTTAAAGGGGCAATGTATTTCAGCAACACAAATTGGGTTTTAAATTCTCATTAAACTACATTTAAGTTAATTGGTCAATATTTGGTCATTTAAATAATTAATCCTGCATTAACGATAATAATTTTTATCATGGAGAGAAAAAATATGGACATGATATTTCAAAATAATTTCTTACCAATATTTAATTTCTTATAATCAACCCTAATCGTCAGGGTATGTATTTTCACAATCTGCTCTATTTGTTCCGAAATTTCTACTTTTAATGTCAGGATTAAAAATACACGTTACATAATAATATTGATAATTTGCGTTCTATTTTCCCTTGAGTTTTAAAGTTTGTACTCATTTATGATAGATTGTATAGTACAAAAAGAAGTCTTCGGTTCATTTTGTTACAATTTTCATGTCCATACAAGCTTCAACCGTATATAGTTGTCGTATTTTAGGCAACCGAAGATTGATTAAACATTAAATTTCTTCAATAAATGTACCATTTAAATTATGAAGTACTTAATTGTCAGTTGGAAATTTTAAACCACCTTCTGTACTATTCAAGATATAAAATGCTTATGTCTTGCTCAGCCTAAACCGTATTTGCAAATCTTTTTCGTCCTTTGTATTAAAATAATAATATCTTTCGGAAATTATCCTCGCCTGCCTTGGCTTCATTATCAGTTCAACCATCATAACTCTGTACGTTAGTATTAATTCAGTGAGAAATATGTATTTACTATAGGCTACACATATGAACAAAATGTAGAGTAAGCTTATGTTTTGAATAAATAAATAATGAAGTAATGAACCTAGAGATGCAGAAATATATAAATTAAAGACTGAACGTATATAGGGTGTAAGTGTCAATACCTTTGAAAATTAGTTAAAAAAAATCTATGTCTATCACTCACTCCGCTGAGAAAAATTATAAGTCCCATTGTAATTTTATTTCGAGCCTAGCTTCTCCCATACGTAGATTTGCAAACGTATGATATTACATTACTAGTCGCACAAGAAAGCTCTGTTTTTTACTGTTTGTCTCTTTGGAACTTACAGCCTTTTTAAATTTCAGTCTTCAATTGTCACGTATTGAGAACTAGAGAACATATTTCAAAGTTGTTCCATTTGTAATATAAGCTTTGGTCTTGACTTATCCCATGGTTAGGAAGTACGCTTACACCAGTGATGTCAACTGATGCCCATAGGAGCATGCGCGCGCTTTAGAGCCCAGGAGAGCCTGAGCGCTTTACAGCGGAAAGAAAAGAGACAGAAAAAAGAGGTAGTATATGCCGCTTGGTCAAGCTATATTCAGGGATGGCCAGCACTGATTCAATGGATAAAGGGAAGAGAACTTATTAAAACTGTATCCATGTTAATTTTTAGATTTGTCTCAGAAGTATAAGTGCATTATAAGAATGTAAGTTTTAATTTTAATGTTCATTTTTCACAAGTTTGCTTTTTTATTCAAAAGGAATATTTTCTCAACTTTCTTTTACAGAAAAGTGAAATTTTCAGATATGTTTGTTTATTAGCCTTACAGGTACTAAAACAATGTTTTCGTAAATCTAATATATCGTAAATACGTATTAGCCTACTGAAGATAGTGTATTAAAATGTTTGAAAATATTCGCATGGAAAATGTTTGTTAGGAAATAAATTAACAAAGCAAATACTGTTACATCACAAACAAAAGACATGTGCTTATGTGTTGGTAAAACGTCAGCTCTATAGCTTCAGCAGATTTCGAGATAATTTAATATTCTGATAACAAAAAGTTGCGCCCCAATATCACCTAAAATCATAATGCGATAAGAGTTTTATTATGTAATATTAGTTACAGTTAAAACATATACCTAGACAACTTTGTTTTGTACTATAATATTGTTTGGATTACATTTATAAGGCTAAAGATACCATCAATATCAATTTCAACTTATCATGTCATATTCAGGGTCTTTCTTTGGGATAACTCTTTATGAATGATGTGTTTAATTCACTTAGTACAGTATAGTTGTAGTTATTATGGAATTTGTGTGAATATTCCTTCTTTACTCGTTATTATGTTATTAACGTTTAAAACACAACTGCAATATTAGGCTAAGAAATAGGTGTTAGTACTTTTCTTTTACAGACAATATAGAAAATAACAAACAGAAAGAAGCCATATAAAATAACGACATAAAATTTCACGTTCCGTTTGAAGTTTGTGTACCACTGTTTTCTTAATCCAACAGGCTGCTTATTCCTCCTAGCATACCTAGCGCTTAATGCCCTCGCACGACGTCAAGGTCAGAGAAATGTGCTTGCTTTGACATCACTGGCTTACACGGTCAGAAAATTCTAGGTTAGATGTCTTTGAACGTCAGTGTACGTACTGTGTTCGCCTCCACAACAAGTTTTTGTCAGGTACAGAATAATCCGACTTGTCTGTTCTACAGTATATAGGTTAGGTGACAGGAGTACTATAGAATCATTTGTTAATGGTGTCTGCACAGGAAAAGCAGGGTGTTGCATTGTTTATTAAAACCAGATCGGACACTCAGTTGCAATGTAACTCGAGAACACGTTACAGGACACCAACCTCTCGGCCCTCCATACGGAAGTGGTACAACTACTTCATGCAAGCTGGCTGTGTGGATGTGAAGCATCATGTAGGCAAGCCTGGAATAAATGGGGATGACACGAAATGCATACGGATACCTTTCCATCGTTTACATACGGCAGTGGTCGTCATTTCTTGACTCTCGAGTCAACCCCTTAATGTAATATGTACACTTGGTCAAAATGAAACTAGCCGGCCTCTTGAGCAGTTAAAATTTTCTAAGTCTTTTCGGGTGAGCTCGCAGTTCACTACCGTAAACCTCCGTGCGCCGCTTTAAGGTACGGTCACACATCGCTACTTTTGCTGCGCAACTTTTAATGCAGCTGCAAAAGTTGCGTGTCGTGTTCACACGTAAGCCAAAAGTAGCGCGCTGCACGCTACTTTTCGTGCTGCGCAACCCGAGTGCTGCAAAAGTTGCAACTGGAGGTTGCGAGTCTGTTCACACACAAGGCGCTACTTTTGCAGCCGCAGTCATGCTGCAGGTTTCCATCTCCGTCTTGACTTCTCAATATACATTTTGTGGTTATGTTCGCATTATTAATAAACTCATGCGAAAGCTTCCTTATCTAATATCTGCTTTTCTGTCGTATCTAGTATTCAGAAATTGACATTATTTTTACTATAAAGCTTTTAAAAACTTGTATATACTTAAATGATAACCGACAGTATATTCAAGTAATCAATGTTGGCAACCCTCCTGTTTGGAACTACGCTACGGAAAATTTAAAAAATGAATTATATCGTCAGCAATTACGCTCAGACTGTGTTGTGTATTTAATACCTGTTACAAATAATTTATTTTCATCACATTTAACATTAAAATATATCCAAACAATAAAAATATCATTGGCACATTTGGGTGGTAACACTGGTTGCAACCGCAGCAAAAGTTTCAACAAAACCGATATCAAAAATGCTGCGGCTGCAACCCTGAGAACCCTGTTCACACGTCGCTACTTTTAAGCTGCGCGCAGCATGGAAAAGTAGCGAGCAGCAGGTTCGGCAGCCGCTACTTTTCGGTTTGCACCGCTGTTCACACGTCGCAGTACAAGAGTTGCGCAGTTTTTTGTACTGCAGCGTTGCAAAAGTAGCGACGTGTGACAGTACCTTTAGTTAACTTCCTAATACAGCGTTTCTCAAACTATGGTCCGCGGATCACCTTTGGTCCTCGAGTTCTACCGTTGTGGTCCTTCAAAAAAGACTGAAGAAAAAATAAAATTTAAACGAATTGTGTATCACACTATAGCTGAAAATCTCCGAGTTTGGAAATGACACATGGCAATAGCCTTTCACTTTTTTCTCCCAGTACTAATACTTTATGAAATTTCTTACCCTACCCGTCTACTCACTTCCCACTCAACTCTCAGCAACAAAAGAGATTTAAAGCACTATGAACGTGGCGTTTCTCGCTATCTTTTTCCTTCATATTTGGCGAGCCTCTAACCCAGAGAATTTGATACAATAACATAAATGCGGACATGGAAATCCTACACATACAACCCAAGAACCAAAAACTCAACACACTAGAACAATACGAAATATACAAACACACTAAAACACACCCCGAACAAATTCTCAACACACAGATCAATTTCAGTACACACACACTATTTGACTCCACTCTTCAATACCTTTCAACAACCAAACACACCCACATAACAGGCAGAGAAGTTCGAGATGACGCCGTGATCTAGTAGGCTCTGAGGATGGTGCTTGAAGCACTGAAACAGCTGTAAGCCGCACAAATCTTACATAATTAACACGAGTAAGTCCACTAGTTAATCAATTAATTAGATTATAATTAATTAATTCTATTTTAAAAGATAAGTATACTGGTATTAAAATATGCTACAAAAATTATAAATTTGCTTTTGAAGGGAATAAGAGTAAGGTGGTCCGCGGAACTGTTCTGACATAAAAAATTGGTCCCCACTTCAGAAAAGTTTGAGAAACGCTGTCCTAATACAAGTCTCTGATTTGGACTACCTCCACAGCATGCTTCGAATCTTCGTAGTGAATTTTTTGTTTTGACCTTTATTTAATTTTTTACAACTCGTTTTAATGTAATATAGTCAAATAATTTTGCTTATGTTAATTCATGTTACTTATAGATAATTACAAAAATGGTGAAAATTTGTGGTTATAATTCTAGAAAATCAGGATATATTTTGTCATCAGAATTATGGTTTTTCTTCTTGTTTACAGTTACTACGTTTAGGCCCTGATGATCACGGATTTAGGTTAGTATAATAATCATATTCCCTGTAGCACAAGTTGCAAATTAATTATTGCCAATTATTTAACCGTCAACATATTTACTGAATGTTCCTTAGGCAATAGAGTGTAAAGCAACAGGGATAATAAGATAATTAACACATCATGCTTGACGTGAAGCAGTGGTTAAGCTACTTAACTTTTATGCAGACAGTTCGAGTTCCAATCTCTGTAGTGAGTTTTTTGTTTTGTCCTTTGTTTTATTTTTTACAACTCGTTTTAGTGTAATATAGTCAAATAATCTTGCTTATGTTAATTCATGTTACTTACAGATAATTACAAAATTGGTGACAATTTGTGGTTATAATTCCAGAAAATCAGGATATATTTTGTCATCAGAATTATGGTTTTCGTCTTGTTTACAATTACTATTTTTAGGCCCTAATGATCGTGGATTTAGGTTAGTATAATAATCATATTTCCTGTAGCACAACTTGCAAATTAATTATTGCCAACAGTCAACATATTTACTGAATGTTGCTTAGGCAATAGAGTGCAAAGCAGCAGGGATTAATAAAATAATTAGCACAGCATTTTAATATGAAAGTCCCTAATTGCCGTCTTTAGTGTTACTTCCATCTAGCATCAAAAGTTCCTGTTAACACGAAAAGAATAATAAGCGAAAAGTAGGCTATTCTAAGGATAAAAAAAAGGAATCTGAATTGAAAAAGTGGAATTTTAGTTCATTTCTGAAACTAGATAATGTCCGACAGTCTCTGACATGTTGTGATAGAGAGTTCCAGAGATGAGCTGCAGAGACGGTGAAAGATGAAGAGTAGGAGGATGTTCTGTGTTTAAGAATGGAGAGTGTGATATGGTGTTATGAGCGGTTATCTATTTAGTAATATGAGGACAAATGTTGAAAACGAGAAGCTAAGTAGCTAGGGTTAGAGTTCTGAAGAGTATTGAAGAGTAACGGAGAGAGTGAATAGTTCTTCGCTTTTTGAGACGGACCCAGGACAGCATATTCATAAAAAAATGTTAAAATATCTTAGGGCCGCTTTCATAAACATTCTTAGCGCGGGCTTCCGGTGGATGATCAGCGAACTAACGTTTTTCGTATTCATAAACCAGTGTTAGCGATATGATATGATATGAATCCCGTACAAGTAACCAATCGATAGCCGGGACTAGTTTAGCACGGTAGTAGCGCGGGCTAGCGAAATGTCTATGAATAGCACCCTTAAATTTTATTATTCAAATTAGTCCTCTTTACTATATTCTTTTTATTTAAATCAGTCTGAAACTTCTGGGTGGACATCCTGGAATCGGGGGGGGGGGGTGAGAATTCGCCTCCAGGCCACCCCTGAATTCAAAACTGCGTTCTACTATCGCTAACATAGAAAAAAATAACCCTTCTAAATGCAAAAATTCAGTTATATTGGTTCATATTTTACCTCGGCAAATTTGCTGCATCCATGATTTGTAAATAGCAGGTGTCAAGTGTCAGCATTTACACGAGCTCGCACTCACGAACGGCTTGCTCTTATTCACGGTTGATTTCGTGTCAGAAGCCACAGCTCGTAATGTAAGCAAACATAATGAACACCAGTGTTCAAGTAGATGTCACACTCCACTGTAAAGAACAGACTTCAACACCGACCGCAAGGATTCTTGTTTTTATTCCTATGTAGGTGTCCGAAACAGATCTAAGTAATTATTTACTAGCATATACAGTATATACTTAGGAACAGTGACGAACTTTATATAGCACAATAATTTCGAGGGAAAAATTGTTCCGGAGCCGGGTATCGAACCCGGGACCTTTGGTTTAACGTACCAACGCTCTACCACTGAGCTACTCGGGAACTCTAACCGACACCGATCCAATTTTTCCCTCTATATCCACAGACCTCAAAGTGGGCTGACAACCGTCAACCAACTTCGAGTGCACACTAACTCCGTGTGACTTAAATTGTGGCTTTCTGTTAACGAACAGTGACGTGTATTATGCAAATCAAGATTTCAGGTATAACTCCCTGTAAAGTTGATTTGAATAATTTCGAGGGAAAAATTGTTCCGGAGCCGGGTATCGAACCCGGGACCTTTGGTTTAACGTACCAACGCTCTACCACTGAGCTACTCGGGAACTCTAACCGACACCGATCCAATTTTTCCCTCTATATCCACACACCTCAAAGTGGGCTGACAACGTCAAGCAACCAACTTCGAGTGCACACTAACTCCGTGTGACTTAAATTGTGGCTTTCTGTTAACGAACAGTGACGTGTGAAATTATTCAAATCAACTTTACAGGGAGTTATACCTGAAATCCTGATTTGCATAATACACGTCACTGTTCGTTAACAGAAAGCCACAATTTAAGTCACACGGAGTTAGTGTGCACTCGAAGTTGGTTGCTTGACGGTTGTCAGCCCACTTTGAGGTCTGTGGATATAGAGGGAAAAAATTGGATCGGTGTCGGTTAGAGTTCCCGAGTAGCTCAGTGGTAGAGCGTTGGTACGTTAAACCAAAGGTCCCGGGTTCGATACCCGGCTCCGGAACAATTTTTCCCTCGAAATTATTCAAATCAACTTTACAGGGAGTTATACCTGAAATCCTGATTTGCATAATACACGTCACTGTTCGTTAACAGAAAGCCACAATTTAAGTCACACGGAGTTAGTGTGCACTCGAAGTTGGTTGCTTGACGGTTGTCAGCCCACTTTGAGGTCTGTGGATATAGAGGGAAAAATTGGATCGGTGTCGGTTAGAGTTCCCGAGTAGCTCAGTGGTAGAGCGTTGGTACGTTAAACCAAAGGTCCCGGGTTCGATACCCGGCTCCGGAACAATTTTTCCCTCGAAATTATTCAAATCAACTTTACAGGGAGTTATACCTGAAATCCTGATTTGCATAATACACGTCACTGTTCATTAACAGAAAGCCACAATTTAAGTCACACGGAGTTAGTGTGCACTCGAAGTTGGTTGCTTGACGGTTGTCAGCCCACTTTGAGGTCTGTGGATATAGAGGGAAAAATTGGATCGGTGTCGGTTAGAGTTCCCGAGTAGCTCAGTGGTAGAGCGTTGGTACGTTAAACCAAAGGTCCCGGGTTCGATACCCGGCTCCGGAACAATTTTTCCCTCGAAATTATTCAAATCAACTTTACAGGGAGTTATACCTGAAATCCTGATTTGCTTTATATAGCACAGTACATAATAACGTGAGTGAATTGGGCGCTTTTAAGTCAAGTCTATAGACGAAATAATAACACAAAATGGCTCATACGAGAGAATAGATCACACAAAAGCTGCACACTCGAGTGAGAATGAACGTCGATGAAAGGAAGCAAAAAAAATTGTCCCATCAAAATGAAATGCGTAAAAGAAAAGCTCAGAATTAAACAACAATCCATAAACCCATATGTAGTGACTGACTTCTTAAAACATTGAAGTCTTACAGTTGTTTCTAGGGGCCTGTTTCTCAAAAATACTAGTTTAGTAGTTCACCAGTTACTAGTTACCAGAGTATATTTCACCAGCTCTAGTAGATTCTGTTTCTCAAATTATTTTACCAGTCTAGTAACTTGTGACAATTTTTCACTAGTCACATGATCTCTTTCACTAGTCAGCTGATTGAGTTCATTTGTTTATAGCCATCGGTAGGTATTGTTATTTGAGTTTAGAAGGCTAAGTTGTTTGTGTTTTGGTTCTTACTTCTCTCTTTTCTTGAAATTCCATCAATTGAAAGCAAATTAACTATACTCAATATGATTAATGACTCAAAGGATGCATTATTTGGTGCTTTTTCAAGCATATTAACAAAAAATGATAAAGTAAACGAATGGACAAAAAAATTTGTAATATGTGAGGCTATGGAACTGATACTTCAGAATAAAAATTATGCATACGTTAGGGACACTTACTGGCCCAACATTAAGAAAGCAACTTTGACGAGTACTAATTCAGGTTCACAGTATCATAATATGAACATATTAAGTAGCTAGTGGATCTACTGGCGACATGAATGCCACTTATGACTTGAAAAATTCGCTAATTTTTTTTTTTTTTTTTTTCAGTTTTACGTTTAATCTATTCGTAAATTAGTGTCTTTTGTATTTAATCTGTAGGCTGAAGTTGACAATGTCAGAAGAACTGCCAGTGGAGGAGGAAAGCCAGCAAAAATTACTGCAGTTGATGAATTGGTATCAGATTATTAGGAAAAAAATTCTGCATGTGTTGCTGATCTAGGGCAGAAAAACCAGATGGCATTGGAAAATAATCAACATCCCGATTTGTTGAGCAATTTGTATTTGAAGCTTTGCTGATAATGCGTGACTTCTATTTGTTTGTCTTGTCATGGCAGGTCCCACTATATATAACAACTCTCCAAGCTTTTCAGCACTTTATTTAAACCGTTCATTATATTTAAACAATGCTCCCTTAAAGGAATAATAATTGTTCCTTCTCGATATAGTTTTAGCTCTTCCCACAACAACTTCTTTACTACTTCAATCGGAATCACTAAACCACATATATTAAAAAAATAACTACAATATTTTGTTTTGATTATCTGAGAAAGTTTGTCACTGGTAACTGATAATATAGAAATCACCAGTCTTTAGAGTCTTGTAGGAATATTCCTGTTGAATACTAGTATAATCAACTAGATTAGCATTTTGAGAAACAGAATCTCTCAGGAACTGGTGAAATCAACCAATATTACTAGTCTGTGAACTGGTAACTACTACTTTACCCTTGTAGTTTCTAGAAACAGAGACTTGTAAAACAAACTATTATTACTACTGTACAGACTAGTATTACTAGTCCGTGAGTTTTGAGAAACAGGCCCCAGGTGATAGCATTTTTGAAGATAGTGTATTTTATGACGAAGTGTAATTTACTCTGACTAAACTTAAAAGAATACTTAAAGACATTTCTTGGAACCTCGGCATTTAGTGGATATGTCCCTGTTCTCGAAAGTGAATGAATTGGAAAGTGAGTCCTGATGTAAAAAGCTACACAAAGGGACACAATAACATGGATCCGAAGGTCACGCGTAGCCAGTGCAATGTTGTACATGTGTCTCTGTTTTTTTTTTTCCTCTACTAAAACACCACAGTCTAGTACCTATATACAGTCACGAAGCTTGAGTTTTGAGGGTACTAGGAACAATAGACTGTGCAGGTACTATTTGGCATTGTCTGTAAAGAGGCGATAGTAGCGATCCTAGTGGTTAGCAACTATCTATGGATACATATTTACTACGTATTGAGCTTCGTGACTGTATTAACTAGACTGTGATAACACGCTCATGTGTACGTTTTTAAAGGAAACATGCTTAAGAGCAAATAATTATGTGTTCTTTAAATATATTCCTTGTCCCTTCTGTTACTAAGGTTATAAAGAGTGCGTCAGAAAGAACGGATGGATTTCAAACTATCGATGCGCAACGAGGAGAGAGATATAGTGAGGGGGACCACGACTGTTGGGTCAGCCAGAGAATGCAGTTTCAGTTGAGAACATGGTGTTGGTCTGGTGTACAATGTGCTTTCATCGTAGAGACATTTTTGAAAAATGAAGAGTCTGTGATCGCCACTCAGGACTCATTTCGACATCGGATGTCACGCTAGGATTCGAACTCGGAATACAATTTTGCGGTGGGAGGCTTCATTTCGTATCACAGGTTCAACATTAAAGAAGAAATCACCTGGACGAAATTCTATTGCACTGAGATTGTCCGAGGCTACGGTAAGATCTCGCGCCCTGCGACTTCTTTCTTTGGGACCATTTGAAGGCGTAAGTTTGTAAACATCGATCACATACACTGGACGAACTGAAGACAGCGATTCGTGAAGAAATCGCGGCAATTGCACCAGCTATGACTGTGAAAGTGATGGCGAACATCAGAAAACGCCTCGATGCCTGTATTGAAAGCCAAGGACATCATATGGATAATGTTGTTTTACATAAATAAACTGTATGTATTGGTGAATATGTTGATAACAATAAATTTTTGATTTGATGAATCTTTACAATTTTCTTGCCATGTGAAATCCATCCGTTCTTTCTGACGCACCCTGTATAATTAGATTGCCTAGTTTTAAGAATATGAAGATTTTGTTTTTAATTGGTTATTTTACGACGCTTTATCAACTGCTAAATTTACCTAACGTCTGAATGAGATGAAGGTGATAATGCCAGCGAAATCACTCCAGGATCCAGCGTAGAAAGTTACTCAGCATTTGCTCCTAATGGATTGAGGGAAAACCTAGGAGAAACCTCAACCAGGTAACTTGTCCCAAGCAGGATTTGAAGCCGGGCTCGCTCATTTCACGGTAATGCGGTTCTACAGGCTTCAACAAATATTCAATAGGAATGGTAAACACATTAAGCCTCGAGTTGTGTAAAGGTAGGTGCTCACTTACGGGAAACAAATTCTTTCGTCGAGTCCGAATTTTTGTTATGTTGTTGTTTATTGACATTTCTGGCTTTGAGCCAGAGGCCGTTTCGGGGTCTTATACGCGCAGGACGCCCTCTCCAGCCACTGTACATAACTAAAAAAAATATATAAGCTTATACCACATATGAGACTATTTCTGGCATAGGTGCCAGCAGGCGATTCATTACTTTTATTTCGGTGTAGGCCTAATTTGTTAATCTGCGGTATTTGTAGGGGATTAGTGAGTTGAAATATAATACATATACATATAGGGAATATTAAACGGGAGAAGAGTTTGGGGCAAAAGATATCAGATGATAGACAACACGACATTCTTTATTTTCATCATGGCCCGTTCGAAAATTCGTTTAGAATTCTCAGGCCAGAATTCTAGACTTAATTCGATCGTGAAGGTAGAGGCGATATGGTCAAGTGGGCGATGCTCCATTTAAAATAGTGCAAAGAATAAAAATCCGAACGAATCCGTTCTCGTAAGTGAGCGTCTACTCTAAGCCTTAGGTTCCCCTTCTCTGTGAAGGAAAACATTTATCTTTCTTCAGGAACGTAACCGTACAAAATTAACTGACTTTCCTTGCACTATTAAGGCTGCTTCACAATAAACCGGGAACGGAAACGACAACGAGAACGAGAACGGAAATAATGTTAAAATAAATGTATTTAAATGTGAGCATTCACAAATAACTATTGTGAATACTCATATTTAAAAACAGATATTTTAACATTATTTCCGTTCTCGTTTTCGTTCTCGTTTCTGTTTCCGGTTTATTGTGAACCAGCCTTTAGGCTACATTCTGGTCTTTGTTGTAGGAGAATTGGGTAGTATCGGGCATCGGGTAATATCGGACAGTGCGTTTCTTTCATCTACCACCAGATCGTAGTACCTGAATGACACGGTTACGTTTCTGTATGCGACATCACAGAAAAGTAACCATGTCAATCAGGTACTATCATCGTGTGGTAGATGAAAGAAACTCACTGTCCGATATTACCCGATGTCCGATACTACCCAACTCTCCCCTACCCATAAATTACGTGTTATGTCATTTCAGATTCAGAACCACTTTAGATATTCCTCTAGATTATCTTAAAAAAATATTATTTGTGATATTTGATGTGGTTATCTACAAATTGCATTGAATATTAACATCTACCCAATAGTTTAAGGGAAAACATTATACACATAGACAGAAAAAATGGGCTGGCAAGAACTAGGCCTACATCTATATTTCGTACACAGATGCTGATAATATCAGAATCTTGAAATATTTCTTTGGGAAATGATTATATCTGTTTAATTTTCTACAATGAGGGAACTGGCATAAATGTTCCTATTAAAGTACATGCAAAATCAAGAAAAGCTAATAACTGGATTTCGAGTGATTTCGTCATCATGACACTAAAAGGAGTTCTATAATAACTATCATTCCCAGGCAGGTTTATTCTCCGGAAAGAAATCAATATTAATGTTATAGAAGACTGAGGCGTCCTACATAGAAGTTATCATGAAGGTAAACCCTACCCCCACCCTTTGAACCTCTATCAGTAGCCATTTTGTAATTAGCTATCTTGGTTTTCAGTTTGGTATGATTTTGCCAAAATAGAAACATTTATGTTTCCGAAATGCGATGGAAATATTCATTTACTCTCCCACATACGCATTTGCAATTCAATCAGAAACAGATTATCTTTGTAACTAAATTGCAAATTTCAGTGCATTCTACTGTGAAGGTAGGATACTCTGAAAATAATACACAATTCGTGCAACTACACCACACAAAATTTCTCACATTAGTCCAGACTATATACAGTGGATTATAACTTCGTCCAAGGGATATGAAAAATACGAGGCGCATCCAGAAAGTAAGTTTCCCGATTTTTTCCCTTGAAAGTAAACGTAATTAGCCGTGTTAATTGCGTATGCGTAACAGATCTATGACGTATCAATCATATGCCAGCCGGACAGGTCCCGCCTGGTGCCAGTAGCGTGGCAGGAGTGGTCCGAAATGGACGCTCTTATTCCTTCTCCCGCCGCCTGCGAGGTTCGGTCGGTGATAAAGTTCTTTAATTCACAAAGCATTGCGCCAATTAAAATTCATCGGCAGCTCTGTCAGGTCTATGGGCCGAACATCATGAGTAAGCAGATGGTGCGTCCCTGGTGTAGGCAGTTTTCCGAAGGTCGTCAAAGTGTCCATGATGAAGAGCGCAGTGGGCGACCGTCCCTCATCAATGATGATCATGTTGAGCTGGTGCGGCAGTGCATCATGGAGAACAGTCGCTTCACGATTACGGAGCAGAGCAGCCATTTTCCGAAGATATCGCGATCCTTGTTGCATGAGATTGTCACTAAGCACCTGCTGTTCAAAAAAGTGTGTGCCAGGTGAGTGCCGAAAACCCTGACACCCGAACACAAAATGCAACGTTTAGGAGCAGCACTAACATTTCTGCAACGGTATCACGATGACGGCGACGAGTTCCTCGACAGGATCGTCACGGGCGATGAAACTTGGATTTCGCACTTCACCCCGGAAACCAAGCAGCAGTCAATGCATTTGTGAATCTCCGGTCAGGACGAAATTCAAACAGACGCTGTCGGTACGGAAAGTAATGTGCACGGTGTTCTGGGACAGGAAGGGCATTCTGCTCATTGACTTCCTTCCAAGAGGTGAAACAGTGAACGCTGACCGTTAATGTGAAACACTGCGAAAATTGCGACCGACATGCCATTCAAAACAAGAGGCGTGGAATGCTTACTGCAGGTTCTGTGCTCCTCTATGACAATGCTCGTCCACATGTATGGCTCCAGGCGATTCGGGTTAAATTCCCGGCCAGATCGTGATGTAATTTATGGACAAAGCAGAAGTTGCAGAGGGTTTTTCTCGGGGTATTGCAGTTTCTCTATATCATTCCGCTAACGTTTTTATTTTCATTTTATTTTAATAGGTTATTTTACGACGCTTTATCAATATTCTAGGTTATTTAGCGTCTGAATGAGATGGAGGTGATAATGCCGGTGAAATGACTCCGGAGTCCAGCACCGAAAGTTACACAGCATTTGCTCATACTGGGTTGAGGGAAAACCATGAAAAAAACCTCAACCAGGCAACTTGCCCCGACCGGGAAACGAACCCGGGTCACCTGGTTTCGCGGTCAGACGCGCTAGTCGTTACTCCACAAGTGTGGACATCATTCCGCTAACACTCCACCTCCCTTCAATTTATCAATCATCAGCGATTGTAAAAATAGGCTGGGGTGAAGTCTGGGAACAGTATAGGTTTCCGTTGCTGATATAGGAAGAGCTCGGTGCTCCGGAACTCTGGGACTTAACAGGCTGCTCGTATGCGAACGGGACCTGGATCTATCAGGTGCTGAGACAGGATGGCCCATCTGTGAGCGTCGGCTGTTTAGGAAGGGCTTGGGGCTCCGGGTTCCTGGAATTTATCAGGCTACTCGTCAGCGAAACGGGACCTGGCTCTATTAGGGCCTGAGGCAGGATGACCCATCTGTCAGCGTTTGATTGATGAATGCTACTCGGACCACCTGTATTTTTTTATTTGGTTATTTTACGACGCTGTATCAACATCTAGGTTATTTAGCGTCTGAATGAAATTAAGGTGATAATGCCGGTGAAATGAGCCCGGGGTCCAGCACCGAAAGTTACCCAGCATTTGCTCGTATTGGGTTGAGGGAAAACCTCGGAAAAAACCTCAACCAGGTAACTTGCCCCGACCGGGATTCGAACCCGGGCCACCTGGTTTCGCGGCCAGACGCGCTGACCGTTACTCCACAGGTGTGGACTTACCTGTCGTATGTGGACAATCATCGCATGTATAGGTTCCACAATGGGCCAAACTTGCCTAAGTGTACGGACCCTATAACAGGTGCATTCAAGTAAGAGGGGACTACTTTGAAAAATATCATAGCCTATGAGCATTGAAGTAGAGTAATATACATCTATAAAAAAATCAGTCTCAGTCCTCTTTGATCAGTCCTCATAGTTGACTGCAGCGAATCTTAAATATTGACTAACTAGTAATAATAAGTAATACTAACAGAATACTAAAAGAAGAACAATCAATTGAAATCCAAATTAGAAGACATATTGGAGATGTGTAGGTAAATCACGACAGGCTTTGGATTGGAGTCCTCAAAGATTTCGGAAAGTAAGACACCCAAGAGGGACTTGGTGGTCAGGAGCGTACGCAAAGGGGGTTTACCGGGTTCGAACTCCCCCTTAACTTGAATTACATATTTAGATTTAAATATTTTTTTATCCACAATCGTTTTCCATTCTCTAATTTTTGACAAAGAGAGTAACAAAATCTACATCGACATAAGTCATAGTCCTCCTACCCTCCTATTGTTTACAGGAACTCAGGGTAGTACAGGAACTTCTACTAAGCACTGCTATGCTTGAATCAAAATATTGCTCCGTATAGTTAGGTGACTGAAAGAAATAGATAACACACATTTGCGAAAGCAACTTACTTCATTCTCTTCATTGTAGAAAATGTTGATAGATTTTAAATAAAAATGAATTGTGTGCTGTGTCACTAATTTTGTTGCAATGTGCAACTGTGTACATTCGTAAATTGTCATATACAGAGCGTTTGCCTACGGGTGGGGCCAGGAAATCGGCCTGCCTTCGGTGTCGCTTGCGGGAATCGTCTATCCGTAAGCTTCCGCTTTCTATACTGTACTCTGTAGTTTTAATTTTAAAAGTTTAGCAGCAGTAAAGACTGATTTTTTGAAACACTAACTTCCTGTGAAACACGTCTTAGAGATTTATTAGGAAAGCGTGTAAATGATGCACTGATTTCATCAATTTTTTCTCCCGTCAATACTCTTCGTTTTCGCTTAGGAATTGTAGCATTTATCGACCCTATTGTCCTTCATTTGTTAACAATACGTCTAACAGTTTCTCTACCCTGAATTGGAGCACCCGAATATTTCACTTCAAATTGCCTACGCACCTCTCTACATGACTCTGTTTTCACATATATGCATATATGCATCATACATAAAAGCCCTTTGTTCAAGCGTGAATTTTGTGTTTTGCATTGTTAACAAATTTTACACACACGCTGAATATTTAAGCAACTGTGTCAAGAAACTGCACTGTACGTGTTAAATACTGCAACATCTGGCTCACAACTGTTAACTTGTCGACCTTGATGTCCTTGATTGTCGAGCGTGTCTCAACAACTGCGCGCACAAAGCGGCGTATCAGTACATGCCGCTTTCCTGGCCTCACCCGTAGGCGAACGCTCTGTATAAACCTGTTCGATTGTTACTTAAACAATATTTGTACTAAGAAAATATTCTTTCCACATCACACGATGTTAGTGGTGCGAATTTGAAATAGTTTATATGTATTATAATGTTGTTCTGTATTATCTTGTACCTGTTCACTATTTAACTCATATTGCACTTCACAGTGTTTCGAATATGCTGGATTTTTGTCAAGAATATTCTTCAGATTTAGTTTAACACTTTTATTGTTATCAGCAGCTGATCGTATAGAATTTAAAATTATTTCATAACATGACGTTAAGTATTGTGTACGCATAGTTGTTAGAGTCGGTAATTTTCTAGACGTAGGCTACATTTTTTCGATCAATTGTTTACCATGTGGATTCTCAAGTTTATGGAATGGAATATTCGCACATATCAACCTCTAAAAAGTGGACTGATCCGAAATCGAATCACTTTCACTAGATCACAACTGAACTCCTGACGAAAGGTTTCCTTTTAAAACAAAAAATAGGCACGCTGTGTCAAAATGAACAGAAATCCCTTCACGTGATGGCTTTCATTTTCCATACGAACCAAAGTAGGTACATCAGTAAAGTGAATAGCTAACGTCATTCTATATCCTGTCTTTCTTAAACCTGTAGCCAACTCTAGGCAATGTTTTGGTGTCTCAACTTCGTTCCCTATGTATAACAGTATCTTTGTCTCGAATCTACCCGACAGATTTGTTGAGAGATTATAAGCCATTTAGTATCTCGTGAAACCTTTCTGCGCGTGAGGGGAAGGAAAAAGTATACTGAGAAGCTTCCCTCCCTCACTATGCTTCTACTAGCTCGCTTACCTCCACCATAAGGTTCTTACTGTGAGCTATGGCACACGAATTCATTTGGTTTCACGAGATAAAGAATGACGTATACCGTATATAGGCTGGAAGGTGTTCAGTGGCATTAACATCACGGAGTAAACCCCTAAAATAAAAGGAACACAATTTTCCATTTTACGTTATTTCTTTTTATTTTGTGGAAAGTTGAAGTTATTTCTAGAAATAACTGCAACATCGTAGTAAATTCAGTAGAACTTGCCAACGCATGGAAACACCCCTTGTCCATAGCAGTGAGGGGAAAGATGTAAGTAAACAAACACTGCCTATTGCAGTCTCTGCTCTAAAAAGAACGCTCTATGCCCCACTGTATTCAGGCATTAGGATGAAGCATACATCTACATTTCGGTAACAGTGTTGCCAAACATTCATTACTTAAAGTGATTTATCAAATATTAGAGTATTAAAATACTCTAGAACCGTAAATGTAACAGAAATATCATGCATATTATTTCATGTTGAATCTTTCGTACACTACTTTTAACACTTGAATATAAATAATTGATTAAATCGAACGCACCCACACAACAGGCAGCGAAGTTCGAGATGACGCCGAGATCTAGTAGGCTCTGAGGATGGTGTGAAGAAGCACCGAAACAGCTGCAAGCCGCACATGCTTACACAATTAACACGAGTAAGATCGCCATTTAATCAATTATTTATATGTATATTACTTCTTAGAAATGAGAACTCTAATGTAAAGAATTTATAAAATGTATATTCCTACATTTATATAAACGATAATGGGATAAAAATTATCAAGTAAAATAATTATTTATGGGAAATCTACGCGCAAAGGAACAAAATCGGAGAGTACTTTTCCATTTATATTATGCTAAGGATTCGTTCCTTAAAAATGTTGTTATTGAACACCAACTTTGTGTAATGTTTTTAGACTACGTATTATTAATTTTAAGAAATGCAATTTTTTTTATGTCTTGGAGAGATGTGATATGTGTCTATCTGCTGATATTCCAATTCTATTATCTCCAAAATTAATTAATTGCGCTTTGTATCAATATAACAAATTAAAATGTTGGTCTAGTATATTTGAAAATGCTAAACGTTTCATTTTAAAGCCCTCTGACAATTTAAAATAACATAAATCGCTCAAAAAGAAATGGCGTTTGTCATATACTGAGTGATCTTCTGTAGTTCTGAATTGTGCGTGATCATTGCAGAGTTAAGAAAAACAGAACTGATACAACATAAAAGACACGTCCAGTTCCTATGATAGACACATGTCTCAAATTTCCAGGAAATTGACCAAAATTCTCTGGATTTGTAGTCACACAAGAAGTGTGTCAAACTTCTCTCTCTCTCCCCACACACATACCGTACTCACGCACACATATTTAGTTCATAAAATGTACAGACAGTTCTGAACCTTTATTCATAGAAATGGTAGTAATCATGTAACAGATAGTGTGAAATACAATACCACAAATAAATAAAAGGTTTCAGTAACACTATTTTATTTTGTGCTGTACCATATGAATCAGAATGTAGGTGTCTGATTTCTTAAAATGAAACTTAATATTATGGGAAATATGGAGTAGTATGACTGAAATAAAAATACTGCTTTTTTTTTTCCTCACAAACTGTTACCATCTCTCTTCTTCAACAGTGTACAATTTTTTGTTTTAAAGTTCATGATAAAATATGTTTTGAATATGTCTTCACATATAACAAATTCTACTGAATACTTTTTTCTGTTGAGACATCAATCAATCATTTTCAAACCTTAAACATCTTTACCTATACCATATACAAGTTATAAAAGCCACTCTATACTCAACCTGATCTAACTGTTTCACCTGAGCACCTTCATTACCAACTTTCTATCACACTACGAAGCCATCAATTCAAAACTCAACCATTCTGAAGTACTTCATTACCTATTTCATGGTATGACCATCCATATCCAAGAAAATTATAAAAGTTTAGTTCCTTATAAGTATAGTTTATACTACGACTTAACCTATGCTCTCATTCAACAGTTATTGTGCATATTCGGTACATAAAAAATAGTCTACCTTATTCATCAAAGTGAAATATGCAAGCTTTCATCAGTTAGGCTACAAGGATCGGAATATAATAAATTAAAGGTAAAGCAAATTTAAAAAGACGTGTCTTTCATACAAACGCACACGCACACACTTTAACATACTTACGTGCCTTTTGGATTAAGTAGCAAAAATAAATTTTAACAAGAATACTTTCTCTGGTGGTTACAGAGAAAGAAAAGTGATTGTAAATATCAGAAATAATTTAATTCAACTACACTGCAAATCCTATTTTTATTTATTACATTGTGTGCATAATTACATTAGCCCAAGCAAATCTTTAACCAATATCTCTTGGAGTCAAACATTCTAAAAATTCTTCCTAGTACCCTAACTGCATATTGTCATCGATAATACGGGCTCAGCCCTTTTAATCCAGTTTCCAATGCATATTACCGGTATATTTATTCTACAACCAAAATAGTGTTATTAACCCTTAAGTACTCGCGTCGGGTCTATATGACCCGAGTGTTTTTTCTTTCCTCTGTTTTCTTTGCTGGAAGGTAATATGAAGAGTGCTGGTGGTATGTAATTTCTTCTATTGTTGAAATCTTTGAAACAGTCTGGCTGTAGTCATTGTTGAGTTTATCATTTAGCCCCAACAGCTGTTTATATGTGATTTGACCCGACGCGAGTGTGTGCGTTCTTCTAAAAGGCAGGAAGATTTTGTGAATAACTGAGGAGATTTCTTTATTTATGCGTAAGTATTATTTGATGTAAGCTTTATATTATTATATTCTTCACATTTTCCGCGTTCATTTCAGCAGTATATGCAGCTCTTTTTATTATTATTTTCAAAGAATGTCAAAGAAAGTAGTAACAGACGAAGAAATTGCAGAGAAGTCGCAGTCGAACTAATTACTAGTAACAGACGAAGAAATTGCAAGGGAGTTGAATACGATTCTCAGTAATGCACTAATGATAATGACGATGGTGAATCTGTGGGGGAACTTTCTGAGCTTGACGATGTCATAGATGAAGACACAGGTTCCTCCAAAAAGCCAGAAATTGTGACGTTTTATAACTGTACTAAGGGTGGAGTTGATTCATGCGACCAATTGTGTAGCAACTATAGTGTTGGACGTAGAACAAGAAGGTGGCCACCGGCAGTGTTCTTCCATTTCATAACTCTTTCAGCACTCAACTCATAAGTTGTTTATTATAAGATGAATACCAGAGAGAAGATACAAAGAAGAATATTTCTGAAGAACCTGGCTAAAGAACTTCTTATGGAAAACGTTGTCAGGAGAATGAGTAATCCTCATGTATCACGCAGTCTCAGGGCAAAAATAAACATTTTCCTAACGGAGAGAGGCGTTGAAGTGCCACCGAAAGAACAACAAAATCAAGAAACAAAAAGTGGACCAGCATCTCAGAAAAGGAAGAGATATCATATCTGCCCTAGCACAAATGATAATAAGCATTCAACACAATGTGCTGCTTGTTTGGGACACGTATGCAAAATTCACTGCAAAGTTGTTTGCACAATATGTGGAGAATAAGCCAAGAAATGAAGCACTGTTTTGTTTTACAATGTCTGATTGAAAAGTTTTAAGACTGAAACCAGCAGTGCTTATTGGTTTGCAGTGACAACTTAGGAATCGATGTAATAATTGAGAATGAATCCCTTTGAAGGGCATTCACTGCAGTAGCCTTTAGGTACAGTGATTTTTTATTACAAACCCAGTCAACATTTTTCAAGATTGTTTCCAAATCTAGGATAATAGTAGGAGTGTGTGTATTCCTCCAGAAGAGGACTGTAGTAGTCTTTAGGTACCATTATTATGTACCTAACCTTAAAAATTTTCAATCACACCTCGTAAAGAAACAGTATGGTTATAAGATTTCAAAGTCATGTTTTCATTTTTCTTTAGTTGAGATTTACAAATTTCATTGTATTTAGATAGTTTTCACTTTTTTTAAGTTTAGATTTACAAATTTCATTGTATTTGATTATGTTCAATATAAATAATGTACAGTTCAGAATAAAAGTATTTCATTTACTTCTGTTTAAACATTTTATTCACCCCAAAATTTTGCCATGAATCCACGTCCACATCTTAGTTTGTGTCAATGGGTCAAATTGACCCGACGCGAGTGTTTATGTAACTTTCTATCAGGCGAGTACTTAAGGGTTAAGAATTAGACGCTGTGTGCTTCCATTTGTAGAAAAGTATGAGATGCCTTCTTACCCTTTCATTTTAGTCATCTAAAATAAGAATTCAAAATACTGAATGCGTTTGGAAGCGCTCTATAAATGTACTTCAGAAGGGTTATATTTCAGTTACCTTCTTTGTCTACATATATAACTCTGTCAAAACAGTCTTATATTAATACAAAACTTTTACCATCATCGGCAGTGTCTTTATAAATGCAACGACATACTGCCGAGTAACACACTGTGTACATATAGCCTAGTCACTAGAGCCTAGAGCACAAACAGGGTTAATCAGACTACAGCAAGTACATATCAAATTGTCAAAAAAATTAAAGTATATATTCTGTGGGTTACTTTTCCCAGTGCTATATATAATGTTTCATTCGATCTCCTCATTTGTGTGTTGGTTTTCCACAAAAAGTTTTGCTTCATATAGTTTTTATTCAAGAGTGGCTGAATAAGAATCCAGGCCTGTACAAAATATGAACATATGCATTGCTAATATTTTCGCTACATTACAACAGAATATTTCTCCTTGCAAGAATTGCCCTTATACAGCTGACCAGCATTAGGTCCCTCTCGCTACACCATTGGATTCTCTGCGAACTTACAGCACTTCACAGGATTAAAACTTACGTACGATACAGTAGCGGCTCGTCGTAAAAAAAAAAGGTGAAGTGCTGTTCACATACACAAATGCATGAACCGTTTTACCAATATAATGAGTAGGCCTACAATTCGTAAATTAGGGGTCGAATTCATAGTCGTCACTTATAAAATGAGGAAACACTTAAGTAATGAGCATTTCCTTAGCACTTATTTCAGATCGTATTGCAGAGACGCTACTCATTCATATGCCCTGAGCATTTCCTTGATATCGAAAGAAATATGGCAACATGGCTAGACGTGAGCGCTTTCCTACATTCAATTGTTTTCCAGCGCCTTCAAACTGTTAAATCGGCATTATTGTCATAAACAAATACAGAAGTAAATATTATAGAGCTAAAAATTATACAAGATGTCCAGAAAGCATTTTAGAGAAAAGAAAGAAGTGAGCTAAGATAACTAGTTATGAAATATGGAGATATCGTCGAAAGTAAAAAAAAAAAATGATAATTTTTCTCTCCAAAAGAAGAAATTGACATGGAACAAAATTTCAGTTGAGCTTAATGCAAACTCCGGAAATATTCCTGTAAGTAAATCATTTTCATTTATTTTTCAGTTACTGTTGTGCTAAACAAAGTGGAAATGATATAATTACGCAAATTTTAACAGTAGAATACAAACAAAAATGCAAATAACACTTTGTTGGGAAGTGAATACTTTTCGAAAAAAAATGTCACTTAAATCTACCTGAGTCCCGCGCCGTGGCGTCGTGGTCTAAGGCATCCCGCCTAAGACTTGCATTACGGAATGAGCGCTGGTTCGAGTCCTCATGGGAGAAGAAATTTTCTCATGAAATTTCGGCCAGTGTATGGGACCGGTGCCCACCCAGCATCGTGATGCACTTGGGGAGCTACAATAGGTAGCGAAATCCGGTTGCGAATACCAGCTATAACGGCTGGGGGGGATCATCGTGCTAACCACACGATACCTCCATTCTGGTTGGATGATCGTCCACCTCTGCTTCGGCATGTGGGCGTGAGGCCAGCAGCCGACTGGTTGGTCTAGGCCCTTCACGGGCTGTAGCGCCACGGATTATTATTAAATCTACCTGAAATGCTGCTGTATCATAAAATCTCAAAGCAACCAGTACTTTCAGCAGTGGAGAAATCGGTAAGCCTCATGGTTGTATTGTGAATTTAAATGAGAGACACCAGAATATTCACAACAGTGTTCTTGTCGAAACGGTATCTCCTCTTAAATTGTTGATCATTATACATCTCTAAAGGGTTTTCCATATCTCTGATATATCTTTTGCTTGCCGAAACTCATTTTCATTTTAATTACAGAACTCATAATCATCATCTACTGTATACCTAATCAGCTGATTACAATCCAAATGAGGAAACACTTGAGTAAACTGACAAGCTACCTTATTTGAATAAGTGTTCACTTCAGTGGGATTTATGAATTGGAAATTATTATAAGCAACTGCTTAAGTGTTTCCTTACGATAAGTGTTGACTATGAATTCGGCCCTAAGTACAATTTTACTACTTCTCGAACACATGCAAACAGAAAAATTAATTTATTTCAGGACTCACACAATTTCTTGCATATCAAGTCAATCCTATCTTTTAAAGCAGCAAACCTGTCGATAATGTCTTCATAAAATGTCAGAGTTTAACTGAGGGTGGAGAGTATAATTATTTCTATACAAGGTTATGTGGGGTGTATTCCTGATAAAATAACATAGAGCCAGCTAATTTACCATTGCAAGGGTGGCTGCTTGGACACAAGGAATGAGGATACTATTCTCGAGTCAGGTAGTGCATACTGTACTGTAAAATTTTACAGCCCTTAAATAATAGCCCCCGGCCTTGGAGACCAGCTTCAACCCTTCTGTATTATTAGTACCGTTAGATCTGCAAACTGGTTACTCCAACTACAACAAATCTGACAGTTCTCTGTAACTGAAAGACTCAGCCATACAATTTTTCTTTAGTGCGTGATGTCATGTTACCATGGAAATCAAGTGCTGTATGAGAATGGGAGCCCAAATAATTTCACCTCTCTACAATATTGTAAGTTACAATAGACACCGCTCGGTGCTAGTAACTGTTGAAATTATTCTTAAATTAGAGTGTAGGCTTTCACTGCTGGCGTCAATAGGAGAAAAGTTTTCCGGGCTATGAGGCCGTGGTCTGTTGGTTGTGTGACCAAACGTTTCATGCACTGCCGCAACAGCAATCTACACCACTGAAGATGTTCACCGCAGCAGTGAACGAAACGTTTGGTCACACAACCAACAGACCACGGCCTCATAGCCCGGAAAGCTTTTCTCCTATTGAAATTATTCTATTCAGCAGACAGTTACAGGTACTATTTATATAACTAAACACTGTTCATAACGACTGAAAAGAAAACTTTTTTTTTTTTATTTTAGAAATACGGTACCCGTAATAACTAGAATTAAATATTAATAAGAGATAAAATTGTTTTACATGTAAATAGGTGAAGTGGCACTTCACCTACTTCACCTGAATAACCGCGCCTGGTATGATATCATATTAATAACATCCTGTACTCACCCTTATCATAGTAGCTGCTAGAAGTCTTACCCATTTTGTGTCATACATAATTCACATCACAACATTCACAGAACCTGTTTCATTACATTTATTCACTAAATTTTTCTACACAGAACTGGGTAGCGAGGAAATTCTCAACCGAAGTTTCCTTTGTTCCGCCACATACCTTCGTTCTCCGTATGTATGCCTTCAAAATGTGTACACGTTCAAGCACGTTGTGTTAACCATTGCAAAACACAACACAACGCAATAAAGTGAACTTATTCTTAGCTGAGTCAGTGTGTGCCTTTACTGCTGATTTTTTTCAAGGACAGACTACACAGTGCAGATAATGGGAGACGAAGTCGTCACATTACTCGAATCAGCGTCTTTAATCTTCACTAGTCAGTCATAAAACAGGGACGTTCACTTTTTAAAACGTACATAAAAAAAATAAATCATGTGGCAAAACAAGGGAAAAATTTAGATGTAAAATTTCTGGCTGCCCTGTTTCGTGTAGAAAAAAATGCTAAATTTAGTGAATAGGTTTATGTATAACACAAGATGGCAACACCTCCAGCAGCTACTGTGTGGAGGACAATTAGTGAATGTTATTAATATAACATAATTATACGTAAGTTTTAACTTGACGAAGCACCGTGTGTTCGCACATGCAAACAGTGGTAGTAGCAGGGAGACCTGCTGCTGGTCAGCTGACAGAAACACTGGAAACATTCAATGGGATTCACTGCACAAGAAAAAGTAGTACCGTTATTTAAAGCAATTTCCTCCTCATAAAACTACTCTTACTTTATACGATATAATATTTAGCTGTAAAATCTAGTTACTCTACATTATATTAGGCCTATTTATATTATATTTTAATTTTTAACGGTGACCAGTCACATGTGACAGTGAAGAGCCTTTAACCAAAACTTTACACTATCCGCAGATGCTAAATGCTTTCTTATGTAGTTATTATATTTTTTACCTGTTTACTCAATGTCAATGTTATACTGCACAGGTCTTCAGAGATGATGAAGGAATCACATAAAAATAATGGAATTATGATGGAATTAAAATGGCAGAAGGAACCCAAAATAATCAGAAAAATCCTACACCATAGCAGTACCTATTTATTTCGCCATCTTTCTAAGATGGCCTGACAAGTTTCGAATACCAAGTCCTCTTCGATGAGTAATTATTAATATTAACTAACAGAGCAACGAATAGGAATGACAAAATGTTAATGAAGACAATAATGGCTAATTAGTAAAATTATAGCTTATGTCAACAATTTCATCCAACACGAATTTTCTTATCTGGATTTTGGCACTTAACCCATGATACTTGAAAAAACAACACAGGTAGGTCTACTAGTCATATAATTTATTGCTAGGGGTTGGAGAATATTTACCGTTATTTCATTTCGCAAGCCATCTACAAAAGACCAAATTCAGGTAACTCTTACATCAGAATGTTCCAAAAAGGAATAAAAAAAAAGTCTTTATGGCTGGAGCCAAATTCTATCTGGCATGACATCAGACTCAGCATTTATACTACATTTACTATGCATTAAAAGAAATATGAGTTTTCAATTCTCGAGACCTAGGTTCAAATCCAATCAAGCCTCAGTGGAATTTGTTTTGCAGAAGGAAGTTGGAACAGCTTTTCTGGAATTTATTTCATCTTCCTTTCCATAATACCCTCCATTATTGCTGATGGACTATAAGGTTAATTAAATAAAATAAATAACTACTTCACTGTGTTAACATTTCAAATTATGGTGTTATCATACCTGGCTGATTAGTTTCGATGTTATTTCCATCATCGTCTGAATCCTAGTCAGCTATGTATAATAACACCATAATTTAAAATGTTAACACAGTGAAGTCGTTATTTATTTTGTTAAGTACGGTAACTTAATAATTCATCAGTAACTATATAATTAAAGGGTTCAGAGCCATAGTGGGCCAAACACCATTTATTAAAAACGAAGAAAGCAAGGGTTAAAGTTAAGTGAATACCATAGTTTAATAAAGATTGACATAATATCATTTAGTTTGAATGTGTATGCTTTATATTACTTGCTATATATTTTCATTGAATTATGGTAATAACTTCATTTTAACCCTTGTTTTCTACGGTTTTAGTAAATGGCGCTTGGCCCACTATGGTTCTGAACCCTTCAATTTTTAAAGGATTGTATTAAAAAATGAAGAAAAAACATCACTCCATTACAGTACCTTCGTCCCATGAGAAAATATCCAACCTTATCATATTCTTTCAGAACATAGTAGGGGTTCCAAATCTCACGCATCGCCTAAACAAAAACAGTTTACAATATAAAGGAATAAAAAAACAAATATGAAGCAGAACTTTTTAATTAACCATTCTGTTCTTCCATAAATTCATATTATTTAGAGCCAGAACTACAGCCTGAAATTAACAATTGAGGAACATCTACTTTAGATGTATATATGTATATGTATGGTATATTACTACATCACTACACTTAGTAACAAACTGGATTTATAATAACTTGTATATGCACTTACAATACCCTTTCATTTGCATTGTTTGCAGGAAGATTGGAAGTACATGTGACGTATAGTTGCATATCACAATTATTGTCATCAGATTCCTGTGTCTTGCCCACACCAAGAAATCGATTCAACCATTAGTAGGCTTAAATTACATTCTCGAAAATGACTAGCGATTCTGTCAGTTTCGATTCATTGTAACGGAAATTTTTACATTTACAAAACAATTACACAAATATGACTTCACCAAGTAGTAGGTTAGGTCTATAGTACTTTTCGAGTAAGGAACGAAATTCTACATAAACATTTTGTAAAACATGAAGCACTGAACAATCTGAATAAACACAGAAATATATAAGCAAATAGGCCTAAGGATGAGTACACAAAGTGGCCCAGAATTAATACCAGTAGTGTAGATGCCAGACAAAAAAAAAATCACTATTATTTCAATAATATTACATTTTGATTATTAAATATTTGATTTCATTAATTGATAATTATTTTGATTTTAAAACAATTGTTATGCCTCATTACGTCTCGGCCACTGCATTTAAATAAATATTACAGTCCAAAATATGCGAGTGGTGGTGGTGGGGGTGGTTATAGTGGTGTTGGTGATAACCAGGCTTCGAGACTTCGGACCCGGTAGAGCAGTTCAGTAAGAAATCCGCATAACGGCGTACTGAGTTTAGTGGTGAAACGTACAGTGGTGGAGGTACTGTAGAATTAATGCCAACAAATACACAAAGGAAAACGCTCTGGATTTGAAGGTTCTGACGAATAATTATTTGGTTTTCATATAAACCTATTTTCAAACTGTGTCTGAAACTATTACACGGTTAGAAAAGTCAGAGCAAGAGATGCCGGAAGCCCTCAAATTAGTTGAGGAAATGACACAGAGAATTAATGAGACACTAAGTACACCGGTTACTGAATGTATAAAACAGAAGTGGAAATCAATTTTATGTAAAAATAATGGATATGGAACAGTGTGTAATGTAAACAGCAAATTAGTGGACATAGAGTCACCCGAGAATAAAGGACTGTCTCTTAGAGACTGCAATGATGTTAGGTTTTTTCGTTTTGCTCCTATCACGTCATGCGATGTAGAGCGCAGCTTTTCACAATACAAACTGTGTTTGGCAGATAACCGAAAAATATTTATGTTTGAGGCACTGAAAATATATCTTGTAGTACTTTGCAATTCGGTACTGTAACTGCACTTTCTAAAGACGACCAATAGGATAAATGAAGAAATTAAAATTGCTAAGTGTTTATTTCCACCATTAACAGTGTCTATAATTAAACACAAATGCTTATAAAAGACAGGAGAATAAATGCTTTTCACATTCTTTTGACATTGTCATTGTGTAATGTATATTTACTTTCAGAATGTACATATGTGTATTTCCCCATACTACCATACTCTAAAAAGCAACGTTGTTACCTCAACACATCTCTACCTTTCACTACCTGCAGCGAGTCAACAACCTATAGTACATGCACAGTAAACTTATTGTATCGGGTCCAAAGTCTCGAAGCCTGGTGATAACGTTAATA